>NC_135179.1:1022546-1032546 GCF_041146795.1 Maylandia zebra
AACTTACTTGGCCCTCATTGGAGGGCGGCTTAAGTATCCAAGTAGCACAAAAGAAACATCCACAAATATTTCCAAAAATGAAGTGTTTTTCTTTATTTTAAATATTGTCTGATGAGACTGCAAACGTGAATGCAGATTCTCTCAATCTTAACTGAAGCCCTTCATTGAACGAACACAAACACATCAGTCTGTGCAGACACGTGGCAGCACTGCTGCTATCACTGTGTTTGTGTCACTGAACTAACACAGCCTCAGCATGTTTGTGCTCAGACCTCGGCCTGGTCCGGGCTCCGAGCCGTGCTAAAGGGACCTCTGGCTAACACGCCGGGTTCCTGTCGGGCTCGTAGCCGAAAACTAGCTCTACTGTCTGGGTCAACTTTGCTAGCGACGGACAGAGAGAGGCGCTGAAAGGACTGTACTGCTTCAGAGGCAGCAAGCACAGTGTTCAGTCTCATGCTTGGGTCATCAGCTCAGCATTGATGACATATGCTCACTGACGAGTACAAGTTCATTTTGAGTGGATGCTGTTAAAAGTCATTGATCACTTTAAGCTTGAAGTGGTCGTTGTGTCCTTGGGCAAGACACCTTAACTTACCGCCTACTGGTGTTGGCCAGAGGGGCCGATGGCGCGATATGGCAGCCTGGCTTCTGTCAGTCTGCCCCAGGGCAGCTGTGGCTACACCTGTAGCTGCCTCCACCAGTGTGTGAATGTGAGAGTGAATGAATAGAGGCATTGTAAAGCGCTTTGGGTGCCTTGAAAAGCGCTATATAAATCCAATCTATTATTATTATTATTATTATTAAAAGCGCTCCGACGTTTTCGGAGATGTCTGTTACCCACCAGCTCGACAGCTGACCGGGAGCTCGAGGCTCACTCGAGCCGGCGAGAACAGCGCACTCCCGACGCATCATTTTCAGATCGCTGCGGTCTTTTTGCTACTCAGGTTAAACATGATAAATGAGTCACTTAGATAACTTAAAAATCTTATTGTTTGGCTTTTTTCAGGGTTTGATTTGTTCCTGAGTAAATCGGTTTGGCTGAGATTAAAGTTACAGTTTCACACAAACGGAAAACTGATGAAACAGAATTACTCCAGTGTCCTGTTATATTTGACATAGAAAGAACAGACGCTGAGTTTATTCAACTCCACCGAGATAATCTGCGAATTTCATTCAAGTTTAATAAACTATCATCTTGTCTTTATTTTTAGTGAGCACCTGAAACACTTCCAGCTGTAAGCTCATGATAGTTAGAGCAGATGCTGCTGGACGCCTGATCTGATCAGTCGACTAAACGCAAAAATAATCGGTGACTAGCTGACTGTCAAAATAATGGTTTGTAGCAGCCCTACTTGAAGCTAACAGAAGCAGCCAAATAACTGTTTTAACGGCCCCTCCTTCAGCTGCAAGCAAATGCAGCAGCGATTCATTTACTCAAAGAAAGAACAGCAGCAGCCTGTGTTCAGTAAAAAACATTTAAATAAAACCCACCATGGTGGGAGGGAAACCAGCTTCTTTTTTCCACTCTAACCGTGTTTACAGGCCGTTCCAGTGTTTCTGTCTGACACACTCGACCAAACAAAGCAAACAAAAAAAGAGGAAAAGAAACCGTTGAAGAGCACAGCTGCTCCGACCTCGGTGAGCTGACCTTTGTCCTCAACTGAAACCACAAGTGAAAACAGTAAACATTGCATGTTTCTATGTATTAGAAGGCTTTTTAAAAACTGTGACAGCGTCAGATTAAATCTGCTTTGGGTGAATGAAAACAAACACACCGATGCTGTAACCGCCGTGTGTCTCTGCACAGAGCTGACAGACCAACCCAGAGCCAGCAGCTGAAGAACTGATCCATGTGCCGGGCTCAGGTTGCACATCAGCAGAATGACAGACTCTTTGGAGAAGCAGCTGTTAGCCTCAAACCACATTTCACTATGAGTGCCGATAAAAGTTCTAATAAAGTTATTTATTCACTGCTTAATGCATTAGTGATATGACAGTTTGCAGGGAGAGCTGTATGATGCCTGGGCTAAAGCTCCAGCACACATTTTGCTCCCAGCTGTGCTACTCAGCAAATCCCAAAGTCCAGTCTTCATTACATCATCTCATCACACTCGCTCTGCACGACTGTGGTGATGCAGGCTCGCATGCTTTAGCTGCAGTACTCTCCTCCGCACTCAGCACAGTGTGTCAGCGGCTGAACAATTAAATTTGCAGGTGAAAGAGGAAACAAAGAGCCACTGAGAAGACTTTAACACCTGTGTAGCATGAACATCTCTGATGCCACCCAGCACACCCAGCTCTGCAGAGAAAACAGGGAAAGTCGTCCCAGCATCTCCTGATACGTGATGTTCTGCTGCGTGGCTCCGTGCATATACTTGGTTGTTTACATAAGCTCAGTTCATTCAGTTTGCTTTTATTTATATTGTGCCAAATCACAGCAGGCGCTGAAGGTGCTTCATGTAATGAATGACCCTCATTTAGATCATTTATTAGAGCTGATGAAGCCAGGATTGATTTTAGAGTCAGCTAACAACTCAACAGTAAATCATAACTCATGGAAACGTTAATCATGAAATATGGACAAAGAAGTTATGCTACAAAACAGAGCATCCACTGTGAAATATTGAACTAGTCAGCCCCTGCCTTTTAAAACAGACCTGTTCATAAAGACTGTAGAGGTGGAAGCGTGACGGATGCTGGTGGAGCTCTCGCATCCTCAGCTTGGCTCTTCAGGCCTGAACTCCATCTGATTTGGCTGCTTCTTTTCCTCCACACTAGGGCTGCCACAAACGATTACTTTGATAGTCGACTAGTCACCGATTATTTTTGCGATTAGTCGACTAATCAGATCATCATCCATTGGACATAAAACGTACAGCTTATTGCACCAGCAGCATCTGCTCTTATATAACTATCATTAGCTTACAGCTTTAAGTGTTTAAGGTGCTAACTAAAAATAAAGACACGATGATAGTTTATTAAATTTTAATGAAATTTGCAGATTGTTTCGGTGAAGTTTAATAAACTCCTTGCTATCTAAAATATAACAGGACACCGGAGTAAATTCTCCAGCATCTCACACTTCTGATAATCAGCTGTCTGCTTGACGTTTATTCAGCTGTGTAAAAACTATAACTTTAATCTCAGACAAACAGATTTACTCAGGAACAAAAAACACTGAAAAAAGCCAAACAATAACATTTTAAGTTATCTAAGTGACTCATATATCATGTTTAACCTGAGTAGTGAAAGACGGCGGTGGGTTTGAAAACGATCTGCAGGGAGTCCGGTGTTCTCACGGCTCTAGTGACCTAGCCCCCGGCTAGCTATCGAGCTAGTGGGTAACAGACGTCTCCGAAAACGTCGGAGCGCTTTTGAAAATATGCGGTGTCTTGATAAACTGAGCAGATATTTGAGGTTTACACAGCAACATTAATGAAAATATGTTAAACGTTTATTTTGTGACCCAGAAAGAATAATAAGAGTAACATTAAAACTAACTAGCTGCCGCCATTGTTGGAAACTGTGCTGGGCTGCGCTATGAATTCTGGGACACAGCTTCTTCTTCTTCTTCGGGGTTTAACGGCAGCTGGCATCCTTGTACATGCAGTGCTGCCATCTTCTGTTTCAGTCCGTTATTACACTCTTAAATCCTGCTACTTATTCCTGCGTCTTTTGTGATCTTACAAAGCTTCAAACGATGCGTCGACTATTAAATCAGTCGTCGACGATTTTGATAGTCGACGTAATCGTGACTAGTCGACTAATCGTGGCAGCCCTACTCCACACACTGTGGGCCGTTCTGTCTGCGGTGCTGTGTGACACAAAGACAGCCCTGCTGCATGGATACTCTTACATCAATATTGATTAATATCCCAGTAATGACTTGTTTGACCACCCTAATGGTCACCGGAGTATTCGGGGGGTGCACCACCTTGTATGCAAACGGTTAAATGTTGTTTATGCTACATTGTTTCAAACTCTGTGATCAAGGCATTCCTTTGTCTCCCCCCCCCCCAGCCTCTTGAGCTTCTGGGGGGGGGGGGGGCTGTAGTGTTTTATCACAAGCACATCCATGTGAAGGTTTGTTTGATGTTTGGTAAGCGTCCTGCCCTTTTTATGGCTTCACTGTGCTGTGTTTGGTGAACCAGGGATTGAACCACACACTGGGTGTGGGGGAGATTACCCCGTATGACCAGGATGTTGTTAGAAACAGTTGTGATCAGGTCACACAAACGCACCCCCATGACACACACACACACACACACACACACACAGTGCCTTGTCTTTGTAACCAAAGGGGGTTTTACGAGGGGAGGTACTTGTGTAAACTATCGTTTACTGTAACGGGGTTTTCCAATAAAAGGCAGCGAGCGAGGCCGGAGTCATTTTGTGGTAGGATTCGAAGTGCGTTCCTGAGACACCGACGAGGCCTCCCTTGTGTAAGTAAATCGATCGACTGCTGTTGCTTTGTTTTTCCTTCACGACAATAAGTCTCTACACCAGCGGGACGTGGAAACACAGACCCAACACAAATCTTCAAATAACACTGAGGAAATGTTAACATTTTATTGTAAGATCTCTGCTGTTACTGAAGTTTGGCTAACGAACCCACAGAAAGAAAAAAAAGGAGTACTGGCATATTAACCAAAATAAAAGAGAAATGGGGGGTTGTTGTTTATGTTTTCCATTTAGCCGAGGAATCCATGAACCATGCTTGTGGAAAGTAACGCGGTGTAAAACACGCCGGGACTGTATGCACAGGCTGTAATGACATCGTGGTCAGCCCACTGTCTGGGACTGCTGCTGGAGAAATGCCTCATGGGTATCACTGCAAGCTCACCATAGCTGCAAAGTACTCAAACACTACTGTGCAACCTTTACACACTGTTATTAAATACACTGGATACATACATGCATGAATAGGACCTTATTCCTGATTCAAGCCCCAGCTGTAAGCAAAGTTAGTGCACGCATGCACACGCATGCACACGCACGCACACGCACGCACACGCACGCACACGCACGCACACGCACGCACACGCATGCACACGCATGCACACGCATGCACACACATGCACACGCACGCACACACATGCACACGCACGCACACACGCACACACCTGTAAGGACTCACAGGAGTCAAGTAGGTCCAAGAGAGCAAAGAGGAAATCATGCTGCTGTGAGAGTCACCGCTACGCTCCAGCACATCGCTCCGAGTGGAACAAGCCCCGCCTTCATCAGACATGGTTAATTTTGTCAGTCTGACAGCTGGACTGTAGGCACGCCCATCAGCAGCAGCTACCTGCCACGTCTGCTCTGACTTGATAAGAAACCGCAGTGAAATTACAAACCACTGACCCGAGTTTCTCTTTCTCAATGACACAGTCGCTCCGCTTCCCTTTCTTCTGTTCCTGTCACTGCAAAAACTAAATTGTGTTGCACAGAGCCTCCGTGACCGAGCGTGTCCCACTCTGACTCTCATCATGCACCCAACACAAACACTGACATGAGAACGAAAAATGCACTGTTAAGCTTACCTGTATAAAGCTTCCACTGTTTCATCAGGACAAAGTGTCCATGATGATTTTTAATAATGCAGAGCTGTCATTTCTCTCAGGCTAATAAAGCTAATGTTTGAAGTCACAGGCAGGATTGTAGCATCGCCGTTCTCATGCTAATGTTAAGATTTAAAACACGGGGAATTATCTTGACAGGATGACAGCTACGCTGGAACCCTCTGTGGCTCATTACCAAGGTCAGAAGCTCCTCTGAAGGTGTAGTAGTAAATGCAGCATTACAGACAATAGCTACTGTGACCATCACTGAAACCAACACTCAGATGCTCAGCTGCAAGACGAGCGAAGCCAGGAGCAGTACCCTCCACGGGGGAAGACACTGGAGGCCGAGCAGCCAACTCCCTCGCTGTGCCCGAGAAGGACAGCAAGCTGCCCATAGCTGAGGCCAAGCACAGACTCACAGCCTTGGCCTAACAATGCTCGTGTCAGCAGGTCAGGCCAAATTATAGATAATAAAATACGGTTAAAAGTGGAACCTGGGGGCAGTTAGGATTTTGGAAATGCATGTTGTCAAAATGAAAATGACTTGATGTCACAGAATCGACAGCAGCATCCTTTGTCTGGAGTTTGGTACCAACATTTATGAGGACGATTAAACCATCCTTACAAACAACATGAATCGTTATTAACACTGAAAACAGAAGTTATAGAAGCTCCAAGTGGGAGCAAAGTCTGAAATGTGACTCACGTAGTGGGAGAAACTTCGAGCGAGGAATTTGGCTCCCAAATGCGAGTAAACGTGTCAAACCAATGCAGATGCTTCCACCCAGGAGCAGTGCATGCAACAGGAAGGTCATTATCGTCAGATCAAGATGCAAGAGGCAACCATTTAAGAGGGACAGCAGTTCAGCTGCAGCAGCTTCACTCACACGAAGGCCAAGCTTCACATAGAACTGGCTGCGTGTACGTTTACAGTCAGCGACTACGATTAGAAGAAGAAAATGCTCCTCTGCTGCTATGTGATGATATCGAACATCTGCTTCTCAGACTGAAGCTGAAGTATGGGCCGGTGCTCAAAAGGGACCAGTTCAGAACTGGCTGGAAGTCTCATGTTTCCATGGTAACGATGGCTAGGATAACATCTACATTCAGATCTGTCTAAATCGGGATGGGGAGCTCCAGGCCTCGAGACCTGCAGGTTTCAGATGATGATCCAACACAGCTCCTTAAAATGGCTAAATGACCTCCTCAGCGTGTCCCCAGGTAATGAACCCATCATGTGATTCAGGTGTGTTGACCCAGGAAGCTGCAGGACAGTGGCTCTTGAGCCTGGACCTCCCCACCCCACCTCCCGGGTCAGAAACTCTGGTTAACAGCGCACATGATGTTCATGCATCAGTACTTCCGCTAATATAGTAACGTAACACAAAGTGTCCCGAGATGATCGACGTCGAGTCCTATATTGATGCAATTTGGAGCAATATGCACGTGATAGTAGAAGAGCAGCGTTAGCTCAGTGAGGCCAGAGGGTCAGTGCAGTCTCTCAATGGAAAATATCAATGAAAGTGAAGCAATGCTAAAACTACAGACACTGGGCTGCAGGACCTCCATATCCTCAAAAGATGATCACCTCACTTTGTTACTGTGACACATCGTCTGAGTTTTTCTAGAAAGCAGCACGTGGTTTAAAAAATCTACCACAAAAACACAAGTTCAGTTAGGGCTCCAATCACAGCCTGGTCAGCTGTCAATGTGAACATCTGCCTGCACTCTCCAGGAAACACTTTCAGTTTAACGTCCTGTCATTGATGCAAACTGTGGAAAAGTCATGTGTGGAGGACGAGCGAGAGGAGACACTGAGACACCTTTACAGTAATCTAACAAGTCATCAGCATGTCTGATGTTACGGCACCTGCCTCTGTTCTACACGCTGAAGCTGAGCTGAGGAGAGACAGAGCGCCACGGACACGCGCGCCAAGTACAAGGGTTGAGGTAAAATATTCAGGTGTGCTGCACACTTTTGTTCTGGAGAGGGAGCAAGTCAGAACTATCGGGTCTCTGAGGTCACATCGTTTTCAAACCCAGCGCCGTCTTTCGCTTCTCAGGTTAAACATGATATATACGTCACGCAGTTACTTAGTTTTAATGTAACTTTTATTACTCTCTGGGTCACAAAATAAACCTTTAAGATATTTTCAGGCAAGAATGTAGCTGAGTAAACTTCAAATATCTGCTGTTTATCAAGACATCGCATATTTGCAAAAGCGCTCCGACGTTTTCGGAGATGTCTGTTACCCACCAGCTCGACAGCTGACCGGGAGCTCGAGGCTCACTCGAGCCGGCAAGAACAGCGCACTCCCGACGCATCATTTTCAGATCGCTGCGGTCTTTTTGCTACTCAGGTTAAACATGATAAATGAGTCACTTAGATAACTTAAAAATCTTATTGTTTGGCTTTTTTCAGGGTTTGATTTGTTCCTGAGTAAATCGGTTTGGCTGAGATTAAAGTTACAGTTTAGAAAAATCAACCGAGCGTGACCGAAGAGAAAACAGATGATGGTTCCAACGCCGGAGAGATTGTCGAACGGAAGAGCCATAGAAGTTCCGTAGTGTGAAGGTATTTCGGCTATTTCAAGTCTGACAAAAAACAGTGTAGCGCGCACTGTAAATTGTGCCGAAAGCAAGTCTGGAAATACAATAAACTGGTGCATGCGTCACACTGTGCGCCACGTTATTGTTTCGGTGAAATGAATTTCTACAATACTGTTAATTCTACTCTCTGCAGTGTTTAAATGCTTACATATACACACAGTTACTGTCCCTCCACACATACGACTCGGTTCTGCTTCTATGCCCCAGCTTTGTTTACTTTTTCCCACCGAGGCTTCTAGACTTCTGATTGGCCAACATTTCTGCACGGTTAGGAATCTAGCGCCACCTGCTGCTTTGGCATGTTCATAGCAGCGTTTTCCTTCATTTCTGCCTTTATGTGTGGACGGGATTATTTTTTAAAACGAAAACTGAAAATCTCCGTTTTCAAAGATACCCGTGTACGTGTGGACGTAGCCTCAGTCTCTGACTGGAAGCGCTAATTCGTCATTCGGCTTTTGTCAGACTAAAGTAACTGTTAAAACTGTTTGAAAAGCTCAGCTATACAACAAGGAGAGATTGAGAATTTCCTTTTAGTTCTCAGTTTATTTGATATTGACAAAAGTTAGTCAGTTTTGTCTGTTCTTCTGTAAAACAAACTAAGATTTATTTTTAGAATTAATATTTTGTTTCTAAGTGGAATTGACAGTTTGGTCTGTTTCATTTGTTCTATTTTGAAACTGAAACGCTTTAGCGGCTGCCTTTTGTGTAGTTTGCAATATTTGCCTTTATTTATCTGAAAAAGTCTCATGTTCCTTAAGTACATCTACCCTGTTGAACTTATTATGGGAAATAAATATTTAAAAACAAGCTGCTGATTATTTCACATTTTACTTGTGAGCAACGGCACATTTAAATCTTACAAATATAGTTATTTGGCTGATATCGTGATAGATATCGTTATCGCCTGAAATGAAAAAAACATATCGTGATATGAAAAAATCTCATATCGCCCAGCTCTAGTCGACTATCAAAATACTGGTTTGTGGCAGCCTAACTGATACCTTTAAAGAGAAGCTTGGGACCCACCTGTGCAAGCTTGCTTTGATTAAGCTTTATTTTCTATCTACTTTTGGATCATAAAACACTTTGTAACCTTTCTTCTTGAAAAGTGCATATAAAACTTGACTTGCTACACGTAAGAAAGAAAAAGGGGAACAGTTCCTCTCTTGAACAGAGCTGAAACTTTCTCACTGCTTAAAAGAAGAACTGGAAAGAAAGTACCATTCAAAGCATGAGCAGAGCTCAGAAAATAATGAATGCTACACAAAGTTAACACTCTTCCAGAGTCTGAAAGGTCTGCCAGCAAAGACATTCTTCATTCTTAAGCTACCGGCCGTAAACACTGAGCCACGGACGGATTGTTAGACTTGCTGCCCAGTGTGCAGTCACCCACAGCACGCATACGACTCTGACCACCTGCATGTTTACTGTCATTTTGAGAGTTTCCCTGATTACTTTATATCTTTCAAGTCATGATATTGTGTCTCAGTGGGTGATTTGTGTGTTTTGTGACCACTCTCTATAACAGAGTCTTTGCGTAGCCCTTTGTGTTTTTGGTCATTCTCTTTGTTGTTGTCTGGTTGTGGGAGTTTGGGGTCTGGGGGCTCTTCCCAGGTGTTTCATTTCTTAGTTTGGTCGTCATCTTTAACATTTCATGGCTTACATGCTCAGCACACTTTACTCCGCTGGGTCTGGACCGTACCTGATTTTGTAGTTGGGTAAGGTGTGTTTCTTCTTGATGACCCGTTTCAGCTGGTTGACTATGATGGAGGTGAGCTGAGGCAGTGGCCTCCCTTCAAACTGGGACTTCACCTCAAAATCCACCAGTG
>NC_135179.1:1337546-1455046 GCF_041146795.1 Maylandia zebra
CTGCAAACCACAGAGGGCATAACCAGCGATCCCAATTGCGTTCATCCTTGTGAATGATCTTGACCCCAAAGACCACATTTCGGCCACAAGAAAAAAGACAACTATCAGACAACACACTATGTGCAAGCACATGGTGACAGTGGGAAGGAAAAACTCCCTTTTAACAGGAAGCAACCCATGGCAGAACCAGGGTTCTGCCCTTACTATAATATTATCATAAAAGAAAGTTTGAACCTAATCTTAAAAACTGAGGGGTTGGTACTCCCCCTAATCAAATTGGTTCCACAGATGATGGGTGTGGAACCCAAAGGCTCTGCCTCACGTACTACTTTTAGGAACCACAAGTGAACCAACAGTCTGAGAGTGAATTGCTCTTTTGGGGTACTATTAGATGTTTAAGATAAGATGGGATGTTATCTCAAGAGCTTGTAATTGAGGAATTGAAGGATTTTAAATTTGATTCAGTGCAGAGCCAGTGACGAGAGGCCAGTATGTAATGAATATAGTCTCTGTTTCCTGCTCAGTACCACTTTGGCTCAAGTGACGGTTTTTCAGGGATTTTGTAGGACACATGATGAAAATGAATTACAATAGTCTAGCCCAGAAATAATAAACACATGAAGTAATTTTTCAGCCACACTCAGAATTTTTCTAAGTTTGCAAGAAAGCAATGCAATATATTTGTTTAATATGCACATGGAAGGACATATGCTCACAGTGTTCCTGGAGGCCAAAGTAATGCCATACAGGGTAAGTATTTGGGTAGTCACCGTATTACACAGAGCAGTTTGACTAATTGGCTTGTTATCTGGTTTCATGGTAGGATTTCTGAATTTCAGCCACCTCCTCTATCTGCCGGTGGTACATACCGTGCAGCGGCCTGTCCTTCCATGATGGTTCCTCCTCTCCCTACTCTTTCTTGGGTTTCTGCTGCCTGAGCCCCCAGGCTCCTTCCTTCCGCTTAGTGCACAGCCTCAGGGTGCTGGACTTGGGGTGAAACCCTCCATGCATGGTTAGGAGCTTTCTTGTCTTGATGTCCGTGGCTTCTATTTCCTCCTTTGGCCAGCTTATTGTCCCAGCAGGGTACCTGATCACGGGCAGGGCGTAGGTGTTGATGGCCCGGATCTTGTTCTTACCGTTCAGCTGACTCCTCAGGACTTGCCTGACCCTCTGCAGGTACTTGGTGGTTGCAGCTTTCCTAGCGGCCTCTTCATGGTTCCCATTCGCCTGCGGGATCCCCAGGTACTTGTAACTGTCCTCTATGTCTGCAATGTTGCCTTCTGGTAGTTCAATCCCCTCAGTTCTGACTACCTTCCCTCTCTTTGTTACCATCCGACTACACTTCTCCAGTCTGAACAACATTCCAATGTCATTGCTGTATATCCTGGTGGTGTGGATCAGTGAATCGATGTCTCGTTCACTCTTGGCAAACAGCTTGATGTCATCCACGTACAGGAGGTGGCTGACAACTGGTCTGTAAAGTTCAGTATGACTGTGGTACATAATACAAAGGAATAAAAATTTGTGAATAACTTTACTTTTCTTAAATGTAAATGGCCTGCATTTGTATAGCGCTTTTCTAGTCCATAGGACCCCAAAGCGCTTTACACTACATTCAGTCATTCACCCATTCACACACACATTCACACACAGGCGATGGCAAGCTACATTGTAGCCACAGCTGCCCTGGGGCACACTGACAGAGGGGAGGCTGCCGGACACTGGCGCCACCGGGCCCTCTGACCACCACCAGTAGGCAAACATGGGGTTAGTATCTTGCCCAAGGATATTTGGCATGCAGCCAGGAGGCAGCCTGGGATCGAATCACCGACCTTCTGATTAGTGGCTGACCTGCTCTACCACCTGAGCTACAGCCACCCATCAAATGTAACTTATAAAACAAATAAAAGTACAAGTTACAGACTTCCTAAGTAAATTCTCTCCCATATGAAGTCCAAGTGCTGGTTTTCCTGTGTGGCTGTCTGATGCCACAAAGCTGACTCAGAGCTGTGACCATGACTGTGGTATGGAACGGATGTGGGTGTGTCCTCATCTCCCAGAGGAGTCCAAACTATCATCAAACAGACCTACAGACACACAAAAACATTTAAAAATGTTTAAGTGTTTTAAAACAACCAGATTATTGGCAGTGATTTTTAGACCTCTATGAAAATTATTTCAACAAAATCCTTTTTTCTATTTGGAATACAAAAATGGTTTTTGGGATTGTGTTTTTATTGAGAATTTGTGAAGTATTTATTGATGTAGAATTCATTTTGAAAAATTTACTTAAAAATAGTGTTTTTATTTTAAATTAAATTATTAAATAATACATTTATTAAGTAATGTTTGAATAAATAAAATAAGTTAATAAATACATTTGTAAATTTATTTACATATACATCATTTATTTTACAATTCATTATTTAAGCACCAAATTCGAACCATGTGGTCCTCCATACAGATGAGCCTGGGACAACAGAATTCATTGCTGAAATGGCTACAAGTAGTTGCTGCTGCAAGGTGGTTGGTACCTGTTGAGGTGACAATCCTTGAACTAGGGGACACAGGGCATGAAAATGGTCATCAAGCTGAAGAAAAAGCTAAACAATCGCTGTTTGCGTCTGGGAAACCAGAGGTGTGGGAGCTTGGTTTGTATTGCTGGTAGGAAGTTACAATAATTCCCAGTACACTTCCAGCTGGAGCCAATTATAAACGGAAGTTTTAGGTGCTCCTCTCTGCTATTTGCAGATTATGTGGTGATTTTGGCTTCATCAGGCAGTAACCTCCAGCTCACACTGTGTCAGATGCAGCTGAGTGTGAAACAGTGGGAATGAGAATTAGCACTTCCAAGTTTGAGGCCATAGTTCTGAGCAGGGAAAGGGTGGAGCAGCCACTCCAGGTTGGAATTGTCCCAAGTGGAGTAGTTTAAGTCAAGTCTTGTTCAGAAGTAAGGGGAGATTGGAATGGGACATTTACAGGATCACTGTAGATTTACTGGTTAATTCCTGCCCTCACCTGTGACCACAAGCTTTGACAAGACAAAACCTCTTTGGAATAGCTGCAGGTGGTTGAAAAGGCTGAATAAGTCTTCAGACTACTCACATGTTACACTTATTTAGCTACACTGCCTCCCCATTAACATCCACTGTTAGAGCCCTGTGTGGACACGTACCGAAATCCGTAAATTTAACATCCATGCAATTCCAGCTTTTGTTGTTACTTTAAGGAGGTCCTTAAAGTTGAGTAACAACTTATGCATATCACTAGTGTGTTGCTGCAGTAGGGTTAGCTACACAGAGGGTTAATTTGATTGTTTTCATGTTTTGAATATATTAACAACTTGTGTTTTTCTTATTCAGAAGCCGAAGACCTAAAGTGGAAGTGATTGGGTGTCTTGGTGTTGGGATCTTCCATGTCCTTGTCTTCATCTGGCTTCCCATTTGCACACTGGTAAACCACAGCTCTGAATCAAGGAACAGTATATGTGCAGCTGAATTAATGGCTCTTTTAGTTTAATGTCTGTTTTAAATTGATGTCAATAAAGTAAGAGAGCTGTTGTCACTCCCTACTCTTAAGGGATTAATTGAACGATCGAGAAGCTCAAACTCTGTGCACGATATCCTTCTGTCCCACATTATCAAGGAAGGTTTTGTGGAAATTGGGCCTTGCATCTTATTTTTAATGAATTTATCATTGTTAGTGGGCTGTGTCCAGACTGCTTTTAAACATGCGGCAGTGCACCCTGTGCTTAAAAAAAGTAACCTCGATCAGAAAGACCCTGCAAATTATAGGCCAATCTCTAAACTTCCGTTCGTATCAAAAATTTTAGAGAAAGTCGTCTTTCTCCAAATACAGGCCTACTTAGTAGCAAATAATATCACTGACAAATTTCAGTCACACCATAGTACTGAAACGGCCCTGCTAAGCGTCTACAATGATCTTCTTGTATTTGCTGACTCAGGTCGCCCTGCCATTCTCTAATTAACCTGGGTGTCTATTTGGACAGCTCCTTTAAGCTCGATGAGCAAGTGTCATCTGCAGTTAAATCTGGCTTCTTTCAATTGTGCCAGATTTCTAAAGCTAAGCATTATATACCACACAGGGACCTTGAAAAACTTATCCACGCTTTTGTGATCCAATTGATGTAATGACACCCAATTACGCCAATCGGAGGTCACTAAAATCAATATTGAATCGGTGTGCAACTTTGCCAAAACAATGTTGGGACTTTTAACAGTGTAGTTTTCTCTGGTCCCCTCCCCAATCAGACCAGGAGTGACATGTTTAGCTGCATGTTCTCCTTAAATTGCTGGCTGTCTGAGTGGTGTCCCAGAAACGATGTGGGCTTCATAGATAATTGGGGACCCCCAGCTCCCAAACACACTACAAACAAACTAAAAATCTGAAATAAACAACTTAAACATAAAAAAATAAAATAAAAACACAAAGAAAGAACAATACAGTATCCACATCTGAACCAAAGAGTAAAACAGTGAAATGTGGATTATTAAATATTAGGTCTCTCTCTTCCAAGTCTCTGTTAGTACATGACTTAATAATTGATCAACAAATCGATTTACTCTGCCTTACAGAAACCTGGTTGCAGCAGGATGATTATGTTAGTTTAAATGAATCAACACCCCCGAGTCATTCTAACTACCAGAAACCTCGAAGCACAGGCCGAGGGGGAGGTGTGGCAGCAATTTTTCACACCAGCCTGTTAATCAACCAAAGACCCAGACAGACTTTTAATTCATTTGAAAGCCTGATGCTTAGCCTCGTCCACCCCAGCTGTAAACTCAGAAACCAGTCTTACTTGTTATCATCTATCGTCCACCTGGGCCTTACACAGAGTTTCTCTCTGATTTCTCAGACTTTATATCTGATTTAGTTCTGAGCTCAGATAAAATAATTATTGTGGGTGATTTTAACATCCATATAGATGCTAAAAATGACAGCCTCAACATGGCATTTAATCTGTTATTAGACTTAATTGGTTTCTCTCAAAATGTAAAAGAACCCACCCACCACTGTAATCACACTCTAGATCTTGTTTTAACATATGGCATAGAAACTGAACATTTAACAGTGTTTCCTGAAAACCCTCTCCTGTCTGATCATTTCCTGATAACATTTACATTTACAATAATTGATTACACAGCAGAGGAGAGTAGACTTTATCACAGTAGATGTCTTTCTGAAAGCGCTGTAACTAAGTTTAAGAATATAATCCACCCACTGTTATCATCTCCAATGCCCTGTACCAACACAGAGCAGAGCAGCTATCTGAACGCTGCCCCAACAGAGGTCGATCATCTTGTTAATAATTTCACCTCCTCACTACGTACGACTCTGGATACTGTAGCTCCTGTGAAAACTAAGGTCTCTAATCAGAAGTACCTGACTCAATTAGAACATGCTGTAGGTATTACAGGTACTGCACTGCAGTGGTTTGTATCATATCTATCTAATAGACTCCAATTTGTGCATGTAAATGGAGAGTCCTCTTCACACACTGAGGTTAATTATGGAGTTCCACAGGGTTCAAAAGCTTACTTCAAGGTTCCTCACAGCGTTACTGGAGGCCAAGGTAATGCCATCCAGTAACACTGTGAGGAACCTTGGAGTCATGTTTGACCAGGACATGTCCTTCAACGCACATATTAAACAAATATGTAAGACTGCTTTCTTCCATTTGTGCAACATCTCTAAAGTTAGAAACATCCTGTCTCAGAGTGACGCTGAAAAACTAGTTCATGCATTTATTACTTCCAAGTGATGCAGGACTCGAGACTTTCACAATTAGAAGTGCGTTTATTGACAGTGCAACCACCAGGTTGGCTCCGGGGATCCAGGTAACCGTTAACAAACATCCAGTCTCCAGCACTCTTCACCCTCACAGAACACACGCTCACCACAGTCCAAGAGGGAAGGGAATAATCCAGGGAGAGGAAAAATGCGTTAGCACACAGAAGCACGACAATGAAAGCACGAGGTGGTTACTGGCTACACTAACTACAGGGAGTGCAGAATTATTAGGCAAGTTGTATTTTTGAGGAATAATTTTATTATTGAACAACAACCATGTTCTCAATGAACCCAAAAACTCATTAATATCAAAGCCGAATGTTTTTGGAAGTAGTTTTAGTTTGTTTGTAGTTTGAGCTATTTTAGGGGGATATCTGTGTGTGCAGGTGACTATTACTGTGCATAATTATTAGGCAACTTAACAAAAAACAAATATATACCCATTTCAATGATTTATTTTTACCAGTGACACCAATATAACATCTCCACATTCACAAATATACATTTCTGACATTCAAAAACAAAACAAAAACAAATCAGCGACCAATATAGCCACCTTTCTTTGCAAGGACACTCAAAAGCCTGCCATCCATGGATTCTGTCAGTGTTTTGATCTGTTCACCATCAACATTGCGTGCAGCAGCAACCACAGCCTCCCAGACACTGTTCAGAGAGGTGGACTGTTTTCCCTCCTTGTAAATCTCACATTTGATGATGGACCACAGGTTCTCAATGGGGTTCAGATCAGGTGAACAAGGAGGCCATGTCATTAGTGTTTCTTCTTTTAGACCCTTTCTTGCCAGCCACGCTGTGGAGTACTTGGACGCGTGTGATGGAGGATTGTCCTGCATGGAAATCATGTTTTTCTTGAAGGATGCAGACTTCTTCCTGTACCACTGCTTGAAGAAGGTGTCTTCCAGAAACTGGCAGTAGGACTGGGAGTTGAGCTTGACTCCATCCTCAACCCGAAAAGGCCCCACAAGCTCATCTTTGATGATACCAGCCCAAACCAGTACTCCACCTCCACCTTGCTGGCGTCTGAGTGGGACTGGAGCTCTCTGCCCTTTACCAATCCAGCCACGGGCCCATCCATCTGGCCCATCAAGACCCACTCTCATTTCATCAGTCCATAAAACCTTAGAAAAACCAGTCTTGAGATATTTCTTGGCCCAGTCTTGACGTTTCAGCTTGTGTGTCTTGTTCAGTGGTGGTCGTCTTTCAGCCTTTCTTACCTTGGCCATGTCTCTGAGTATTGCACACCTTGTGCTTTTGGGCACTCCAGTGATGTTGCAGCTCTGAAATATGGCCAAACTGGTGGCAAGTGGCATCTTGGCAGCTGCACGCTTGACTTTTCTCAGTTCATGGGCAGTTATTTTGCGCCTTGGTTTTTCCACACGCTTCTTGCGACCCTGTTGACTATTTTGAATGAAACGCTTGATTGTTCGATGATCACGCTTCAGAAGCTTTGCAATTTTGAGACTGCTGCATCCCTCTGCAAGATATCTCACTATTTTTGACTTTTCTGAGCCTGTCAAGTCCTTCTTTTGACCCATTTTGCCAAAGGAAAGGACGTTGCCTAATAATTATGCACACCTGATATAGGGTGTTGATGTCATTAGACCACACCCCTTCTCATTACAGAGATGCACATCACCTAATATGCTTAATTGGTAGTAGGCTTTCGAGCCTATACAGCTTGGAGTAAGACAACATGCATGAAGAGGAGGATGTGGACAAAATACTCATTTGCCTAATAATTCTGCACTCCCTGTAGAGTGAGTACAATGATGCAGCAAAGACTGCAGCTCAGCCATCACCTAAAGTAGTGGCAGCAGTGATGAGGTCAGGTGTCAGTTGCAGGTGGCTAATTGTCAGCAGGGCCCTATTTCAGGAAGCCGGTTTAGTGCAAACTCTGAGTAAGTATATCCTGAGTTAACGGAAACTCTGGGTTTTCGGTTTCACAAAGCGAGTTTAGATTAATTCTGAGTGAGTTACTATGACGACACACTCCGTGAAGCTAACCTGCCCCCTAGCAGGTTTACTTCAACTAACCCTGACCTTCTCCGCCTCTTTGTCAGAAACCTGACTGTAGGAAGTGTCAGACATGGCGTGCTCCTTCCTTGAAGAGCCAGTAGATGTTGAAGCCCAAATTCTCCGCAGAGCTCTCCGCCGGGAGAGAGTGATTAGAGCGCGTTCGGACATTTTATCATTTCCTGATGATTTCCTGTGTGAACGTTACCGTTTTTCAGCACAATCGATAATTTATTTGAATAACATCCTCAGGCCTAATATTGCTCATGTGACACATCGCGGACATGCTCTCAGTTCATTGCATATTATTTGTATTGCACTTCGGTTTTTTGCAAACGGGAGCTTTCTGTATAATATTGGTGACGCTGCACGTTTCCAAGGCTACCGTCTGTCGGGCAGTCAGGAATGTTACAGTTGCACTGAAACGTCTCCTGTACTCGTTTGTGGTGTTCCCCGGTCATAGACCCACAAGATTTATCAAAGAGGGATGCCACAAAATTGCAGGTATCAGGATGAACAAAACTTAATTTATGATGTGGTGATATTTGAACTACTACTTAAATTTTACATTTATTCTCACGGTTCCCAGGCGTGATTGGCTGTATAGATGGCACTCACATTCCAATCATTGCTCCTTCAGTAAATGAAGGAGACTATGTGAACAGGAAGTCTTTCCACAGCATTAATGTGCAGGTACATAGTTCCCTGTAGCATTTCAAACTAACAAATTATTTCATTACAGTAATGGATGCTAATTTGTGTTCTCTGCACTGTGAAGATCATATGTGATGCTGCCAACATTATCACAAATGTGGAAGCCAACTGCTCAGCCTCTGTGAGTGGTGGTGGTGGTGGAGGACCCCCACCTGTTTTTCGGGCCTCCGCTTTTTTTCTGTTGGCTATAACGGGTCACATTTGAGCATACAGAGTAAGCAAATATGTACTTGTAATGTGCTCAGATAATTTCAATAAGTGCTTACAGAGGGGAAATTAATGTAGCCTCTAACTGCAATTGATTTACATCGGACAAACAGACCAAGCACTATGGCTCATAATACAATTACACCTTACCTGTTTGGACTATATTTTTATATTTCATTTTTACTTGCTGCCAGGAACGTTTGGGGCCTGTTGGGTTGCACCTGCGCTCACATCACAAAATAAAATGTATGAAATAAAAAATAAAATAATATAATAAAATAACGTGTTAAATGGGTGGAAATCCCTAGATCAATGTTTATATTAACACTCAGGCATTGACTCTGTCGGCTATGTTTTGCCATGCATGCTCACTTTCTTTTGCAGCTGAGGCTGTGTTACTTTTTTCCGCGGAATTTGCATGTTATCGGCATATGCTGCCATCAGAATTTCGGCCTCAAGCGCTGTAAAATACATTGACCGCGCCTTCTTTCCCTCCGTCTCCATGGTGACTCGCTTAATCTGTGCTCCACTAATCAGGGCTTTATGTATCCTCGTGCGCGCGCTTAACTTGGGGTTAAAGCAACTCCGCGTTGACTGAACTAATTGTTATCAGCCTTTCTGAAACCGAATATTCCGAGTTGGACAGTTCGGGGTTACTCAACCCTGAGTATCATTTTTCACTCTGAGTTTTCTAAACCGGCTTCCTGAAATAGGGCCCAGGTGTCTTGGCCAAAGGCCAGACAGAGAGAACAAAAATAAACAAAGAGAAGAAGCAAAAGGACCAAACTCCAGCAGGGAGCCAGGGAGGACCATGAAACTGTAGGCCAATTGCAGCATAACTAAGGGAGGGTTCAGGGTCACCTGGTCCAGCCCTAACTATATGCTTTAGCAAAAAGGAAAGTTTGAAGCCTAATCTTGAAAGTAGAGATAGTGTCTGTCTCCCGAATCCAAACTGGAAGCTGGTTCCACAGAAGAGGGGCCTGAAAACTGAAGGCTCTGCCTCCCATTCTACTTTTAAATACTCTAGGAACAACAAGTAGGCCTGCTGTGAGAGACTGGCATAATCCATTATTGTAAATTTAAATTTAATTAGTAAATAATCAGACAAAAGAGGGTTTTTGTGGAATACTGTTAAATGTTTCTATGCCACTTGTTAATTGTGACAGTTGGTAGGACTCAGGGGTAACCTGCTGTAAGGCAGAGTGAATCCATACGTTGATCAACTATTAATTCACGTTCTAACAAGGACTTACCTAATGTTAATGATTGTTTTGTTTTGTTTTGTTTTGTTTTGTTTGTGGTTTTGACTGATCTTTTTTTGTAACTGATCCTGATCGCCAATGTTAGGGGAAGTGAATCTACATAACAGAAAGATACCCTGCATATGTTGAACACAGACACTGATCTGATTACTGGAAGATGCTTAGGAAGGCACTCATCTGTCAAGGCTGGTTAAATGTTGAAGGAACGAAGAAAAAGTGATACCACAAACAAGCACATAAACTTTGGCAAATAACAGACTAAAGTTAACAACATCTAATAAAGGCAAATGTTTAGTAGTGAAAAGGATAGAGGGGGTGATAGGGGGTCCCTGAAAAGCCTGAGACTTCGTCATCTTCTTTTTTTGGCTGTCTTCAGGGGTCACCACAGCATCCGCTGCCATCCCAGCATCCTCCTCAGTCAGACCAACTCTTTGCAAGTTCTGCACTACCAGTTTTCCTCCTTTCTTCTTGGCCAGCAGCTCCATATTTCACTTTCTCTGACCAAAATATTTGCTATCCCACCTTTGTACATGTTCAACCCATCTTCACCTCGGCTTTCTAATTTTGTCTCCAAACTCCTCAACCTGACCTGTCCCTCCAATATACTCATTTTTTTATCCTGTCGTCTCCGGTCTCTCCCAATAAAACTCCTAGCATTTCCACCGTCTTCAAACCACAGCGCTTTCATAAATGCAATGGTGTGTCTGTGATCACAAGTGGAAGAAGAGGAGAGAGAGGAAGAGAAAAGGGGGAAGGGTGTTTGCCCCCTGCAGGGCTGCTGATGGATGCAGGGCCCCCAGGGTTAAGGGGAGGGCAACAGGACCCTGAGCCAGGACACAGAATAGCAGCTACCTGCCACTCATCTAACACAAATACTGACACAAATACACATAAGGACACATGCAAAAAGTTTTATTACAGTTTTCAGCCACAATACACACATTACCTCACACACTGACCCATGTAATGTTTCAACTGAGGTTACATGTTTAACTTGTCGCTGCACACAGATGTATATCCACATGTGCGCACATCCACGGAGCAGAGGAGGCTAATGAGAGGGAGGGGAGGAAACAGAAAAACAAACTATGTGCCAACATGAAGCCTGTCAGTAGAGCAGATAATAGATGAAATGTCACTCTCTTTTTAAACTGTCATTCAGTATACTGTCACTACGAACACTGGGGGCAACCAGTGTTTTCCTACACCTAATAATTTCTGCTGCAGCACCCACTGGTGGCTTCAGTCTGTATGACATGCTTCACTGAAACCATCTTCTTTCAGTGGCTGGGGGGCTTTGGTCTAATGAGGTTTAAGGGTGTTCTTAACAAAAACTCATCAGAGCAAACCTGGACATTACTTATAATCTAAAAAAAAGAGGAATGACTCCACCTGATCTAATTAACCCGCACCTCCTCATCCAACCGCCTCACACATCAAAGCAATATAAAGTTCTCACTGGCCATTTTAAGTCTTTAAGGGCTTTCTTAAATATAACTCGGGAGGCTGTGAGGTGCGAAGGTCACATGCTGCTGTCTGCTTTGCCTTAATGAACCAATGTCTCCCTCTGCCATGAGATTAAGGCTTTAAAAGCCAGATAGTCACTGCAGTCTAGTTAAATGTTGCAGGAAAGAGAGGCTGTGGTCTTTATCAGATTTTGTTTTCTTTTTTAATTGTTTGTATTTGTATTTGGGTGTTTTTGTTTTGGTTTGTTTGTTCAATGTTTGCATCCCAGAACTGATCAACGCGAGCGTCTGCGGGGTCATCAAATCGCCTTTGTGACAAACAGGTAAAGCCCGCAGAAAAGTGTTCATCACCCTGATGCCTTATTGTAATTTACTGTATTTGTTTGGTGGTTTTAATTTTTCATGCAGTCCCTAGGGCAGCCAGGGCTCCTCCTCGCCTCTTTGTTCCTCAACAAAGTCCGGAGCGCTACTCAGGTAAAGAGATGTTTCGCATCAAGGCAAGGGAGGAAAGAGTGGGGCTGGGGGTGTGGGGGGTCGCTTTTGTTCTGTAGAAAAAGGGGGCTTGTTCTCAGTCTGCCATTTTTACCGGGGGTGTGTGAGCACTGAGCGAGAGGCTTGACACGGGAGCTTTGCGGGATGAGAGCAGAGAGAGGAGAGTCCTGTCTGTAGTCCAGCCATAGCCGAGCGGAGCTGCAGCATCGAGCCAGTGCAACAACACCGAGTAAGCTCACTCTGCAAACACACCTGAAGGCCGTAGAGGACCCACGAGGATTTATAAAGCAGGAGGAATATAGTGACGGGCTGTACGTAGAAACAAGAAAGAAACTTCATCGCAGAGCTTTTCTTCTCCAAGTGCACTTTGGGTAGCTCTGTGACAGACGCGGGCAGCTATACCTTAGTGACACATTATGAGCACTAACTGCCGTTTCAACTGAGCAAGATTTTGTCGGCGAAGGTCACAGATGTAATGAAGAATGTGTCCCTTGTGCTTTTTTAAACCTGTCTGTCAGCGCATCTGACCGTTTTCTGGATCCCTTTGAAATCTTTGGACTTGGTTGCTTATTTTGTAGATTGTGTGCTCTTATTAACGGATCCTAGTAAAAATTGACTTCATCCAACATGCGACCCATCCCATCCAGGTTCAGCTGTGTGTGAGTGCTGTCCTGCTTAACCTCGACTCTTTACGCACTATTAATGTTTTTCCACGCAGCCCCGTATTAAGTCACTGAATGCACGGTATTCTTTCTTTTGCAGGTTCCTGCACTTATTTGCATTGTTCTACTACGCGCAGGTATGTCATTACTACAATTTGTCTTTAAAATACTGCAAATTATTTTAGTTGCAAAAATAAGAATTAGGTTAAAAACCGTCAGTCCAAGCGAGCGATGCGCAGCAATCATAAAGAGAGGGGGAAAGGTAACATAACATGTTGTAATACGGCAGTATCGAATGGCTCCCACGGCGCGCGGCCTGCTGACAGGTTGCTGATGAACATATTGGCCCTGGCACAAGATGCTCGGGCACAGATTGGGGGTTGAAAGATCCAACGTTTCCGTTACTTCCACTCATTCCATCACAGCGGAACGCGACGGAGAGAGAGTGCAGTGAAAGAAAAACACACATTAAGAACGAAGTTAAAGTAGTTTCATAATATTTCACACCATGATGAATGAGTAGTGGAGCTTTTATTTCAATCATACGACGTCTTTTTTTCTTCTTCTTCTGGGCATTGCGGCGCGCATTCTCCTGTATGCACAACCTGTTATCACACCGTGCGTCTTTTTGGAACCTGTTAATTTCATCTGGCAGCCGCTCTTCTGGAACTTGTTACAGTTACCCCCCACCACCACCCCAAAACACAAACAAACAAAAAACCCAAAGAAAGAAAGAAAGAAGTGAGAAAAACAAACGGACGCGTTTTCTCTCTGCGCTTCAGTCCCGTCAACGACCCGAAGCCGCGCGACCGACCTTGTAAATTTTAAATAAATAAGTAAGTAATGCCGTCTAATTTCTGACAGGTAACCAATCAGTCCCCGCCTAATTTCACGCAGCATGTAAGCGAACAGAGCAAAGTGACGGACCGCACGAGCCGCAGGTTGATCCGGATCTACCAGCTTTACAGCCGGACCAGCGGCAAACATGTACAGGTCCTGCCCAACAAGAAGATCAACGCCATGGCCGAGGATGGAGATGCGCACGGTAAGAGAAATCCAGTAACTCCTGCTGTAATAACTGCACCGACAACTCTCTAAAATCGCTTTCACACAGCGCAGAGGCCGCGGAACCTGATTTATCTGCGTTCATTTAGGTAGATTTCAGTTACTTTTAAACATTACCATAATTTGTGCTTATCAAACTATAGTCTTACAAATGAAACCTGGTTCATTCTTTTTTAAGCTTCCGAAGTATTTGACATATTTCACAATTGTTTGTTTGGTTTTGTTTCTCACTGTAATTCAACCATGTTAACAGTGAAAGGTGGGCCACTGTACTATATGGAAATTAAGAGAGAACATTAACATAGTTGCAAAATCACCTTTTGTATTTAAATGTCTGAAATTATTTTAAAAGAGTAAGATCCTTTAAACATCGTCAAGTACATTACGTGCATTATAAATGTGTCAGTTCGTTTCAATCATTAATCCCGGAGCCGTGTGTTTCTGTCTTGTCTGAAGATGCTTAAATTTCCCAAGAAAGGCAACGATATCAACATTATCTTCTTTTTTTACTCAATACTAAGTATTATTTACTTAGTATTGAGTTACTTACTTGTAGCCTCTTTGCACTCTATCTGAATTCAGTCTGTACTATTCGAGGGGAAGAGGCCTAGAAAAATTGTCCAGTTGGCTGTGGATGGTGCTGGAGGCGATCCTCTAGAGATCATGCAGATCTGGAAGAGCTATTAGAAGCCATCCTACTTATGCCTCCTGAACATTTCCTGCATAGTTCTTGCTCCCATGTCAGCCCCCACCTTTAACCCTTCTCTGTCCTGCCTCAGAATCTAATGGGCCTCATCGAGCTTTACACTCTTTGTTTTATTTCGAGTCTTCCATGGAGCTAATCTACTTATTCTTTAAGCATCAATAGTGTTTAGTGTCCTTCTTACTACTGTCTGTACAGGAGTCTAAAATGTTGCTGCTGCAGAATGTGTGTGTGTGTGTGTCCGAACTAGGATCACCTGAAGTACATTTTTGAATGAAAGAGAAAGTGAGAAAGGGGAAGTCTGTGTGCTTTCTACATTCTCTCTGCCCATCGTTCAGCTCAGCTGTAACTGCTGCTTCTCAATAGTTAATCTATTTAAAACAATGTGACTGTTGAAACATTGTTTATTTAATGTTATAGACAATCTGCTGTTGTCTTAAGGTGCTCTGAAATAATATGTGTGTGAATGTCAGAGGAATGCACTGCAAACCCAGGAGATATAGAAATACGGTGCACTATTTCAACAGGAGAATTTACTAATATTTTTTGTATTTGGGTAAAAAAGTAACATAAACATGAAAATCCTGTATTTCCTATGTCTTTCAGTACTTTTCAGGATATAGAGATAAATGTGGCGCTCTATGCATGAGGTCAGTGCTGAATTATTTGAAAAGGGAGTCTTAATGAGACTGCCAGGATCGCCTCTTTAGGTTTCAAAGGCTCAGGAGACACGTGGTTTTATCATTTTGCAAAAATTCCAACTTGCATGAATCCCCAGGAATGGTCCCATAGGCTTCCCTGTGAATGAGAGTGTGTATGCTTGGAAATACATGCAAGCGTTTTTGTGTGTGTTTTTGATTCATTTTTTCTGGTTGCATAGTCTGCAAAGTCATTTATTCAGAATTTAATGTTTACGCAAAATGTCTAACAAAAGGCACAGAAACCATCTCTGTGTTGTAGTTGCTGACTGAACTCTTTTGTCTGATCTCTGTAGCTAAACTCATTGTGGAAACAGATACTTTTGGAAGTCGAGTGCGCATCAGGGGAGCTGAGACTGACCTATACATCTGCATGAACAAGAGAGGGAAGCTCATTGGCAAGGTGAGGCTCAAAGCTGATTTCAGCCAGCTCATGCTCCAACGACTCACTAGCTGATTCTAAATGATAATGGATGGAGCAGTACAGCTCAAGAAAATACTGCTCCATCCACTGCTTTAAGCAGACCTCAAGAGAAATTTGCAGAGATCAGAGAAATAAAATAGATTTCTTTGATATAAAAGAATCAGACTTTGACCATATGACTGAAAGGGTCATGTATCCAGGGTCCAAATGGCCTAGCATGTCAGAGAACAAGTCATTTGTTTGTCACATTAAAGAAAATTATTCCATATTAGTGATGCTTTTAATCAATGACATCAGCAACAGTCATTTTTGATTTACTCGTTTTATTTCATTATTTTTTTCTGTGAATAAATCGCATTAAAAGCAAAACAAAGACTAAACCTGGAAACAGCTTCTTCCTCACACTAAATGTCAGAGTGACTATTATCCTGGTCAAAAAAAAAAATCATAAAATTAATGGCGCATTAGAAAAAATAATAATACTAATTGATTAATTCTATCAATCAAGCTAATCTATAACATTATTTTATTAAGTTCAGTGCAATCCCATTTCATTTCACATTCATATATTATACAGTAAAGATCCCACAATATTAGAGAGACAACCCTAACAACCCCATGAGCAAGCAGGAAGGAAAGTTTCCTGTAACAAAGAGAAACAGGCAGAACGAGGCTGCCTGTGGGGGTGAGGGGAAAGAGACCCATGGTTTAAAATTAATTACTAATGATTACATACAGTAGTGGTGTCCAAACACATGAAGAGTGAAAAAGAAACACTGCATCATGGGAAGCCCCAGCAGCCAAGTCCCATTGCAGCATCACCTCATCCAGCCCCGACTGCGAGCTTCATCAAAAGGAAAACCTTTAAGTGTACTCTTAAAAGTAGGGATGTCAACCCAGTCCAAACTGGGAGCTGGTTCCACTGGTTGGCTGGTTTAGGGAAAAGTTTAATAATCTGAGTTTTGATCAAACAGTGGTCAACATTATTTAATGCAACAGGACGAGCACAGAACCAAACACTTTATCAAGTCTAGTAATAGTGGGAAAGTAATTATCGACGTTTACTCAGAAAGCTTAATCACAGAGACGTGTCGATATCAATACGAGGAGTTTTTTAAAGTTGCTGTACAGAAAGATAAATCTGTGGGACAACTATGAATATGTGGTTAAAAGAAATTCATGGACTCATTGATAACTGAAGCTGACTTTATGTGATCCTGACTAAACTTATTTTAAAGTAAATAAGATGTCCAAGCTTTACAAAAGGCTTTTTTCATAGACAATGAATTATCTAAATATATACATTAATGTTAAACTATCATTATTGCATTTTTACAGGTAATTTATTGTCAATACAGAGTTATAATGACACTGGCATCAACAGCTGAAAATAGTCCAGACTGAATACACTCCCACAGTTTTGACAAAACATACGCTGTGTGGCCAGAAGTGTACACACAATTATTATAAATGTTATGGTAAATTTGCTTTTAACAGTTTCTTTGAACTGTTGATTTTCCAAAGTGGAATGAATGTACAGAACACACCTTCAATCATTTTAAAAAACAAGAATTGGGTTTGAATTTATTTGGGATTTTCTCCAATCCACACATGGCCAAAAGTAATCGTATGGACTCAAATATAGATGCACACTCACTTATGTCTTTTAATTTGACAAGGCCCAGGCCTTTTAAAATCACATTAGTGATCAGGACTGACTACAGCTGGTAGTTTCTCTTTGCAACATAAAAATAACTTGCTTGAGAGCAACGCTTGTAACAATGTGTCTAAGGAGCTCAGTGAAGATTTGCACAAAGTGGGAGGGTCTCTTGGAGCCATTTCTAAACAGTTGCAGATTCCATGATCATCTGTTCAAGCAGTTATATGTAATTAGTGATTTAGATGTGTCATCTTTCTGGAAGTCCCAGGAGAAACCCAAACTTTTGTCCTCAGATAGAAAAGAATTTGCCCAGGATATTCAGGAACAACCAGGACTCAAGCCTGCCATAAGTGAAAGCTGCTGCAATGCCAGCATCACCGCCCATAATGAAACCAGCTTTACATTGCCATGGACGGAGACTGTGACAACACCTTCAAGCTTAGCTTGAAGCAGGATTCACTGGGGCTGTTTTACTGCCAGTGATACTGGTACGTGGCACAAAATGGGTGAAATAAAGGAGAAAGAGGATTACCTCCTAATTCTTTAACTTTACATCATATCGACAGATGTTGGAAACTCAGACACAGCTGGGTGTTCCAACAGGACAATGATCCCAAACACACATAAAAACTGGTTTTGGAATAAATAAACTAGGCTGACATTAACATGGGCTATACATGGGCATGTGGACTATACTTAAAAGTCAGGTTCATACCAGTAAACCAGCCAGATAAGAAAAGTGGTCAAATATCCAACCAGAATTATGTTAGAAGCTTGCTGATGGGTATCAAAAGCATTTTGGTCCTATTCCAGGAAACAGGTTTAGCTAACGACCCGAGATGAGGGGAATTCTGGGTTCTCAGTTCCAGAACGAGAGTTAACTTTAACCCTGAGTCACTTACCAGGGTAACAGACGCTGCGACGTAACCTGCTCGCGGGCAGGTTCTCTTCTACGAACTGAGTTTCTCTCTGACTCCTCCCCTCCTGCTGCACCTGCACCAGCTGGTGTGAAGTTGAGACTGAAGTGATTTCAAAACTTTAAAACTGAACTAAATGTATTAAAGTGAGTTTTTAGTAGACTGATTAGAACACAGATCTGGCGGTGGTACATGCCGTGTAGGGGCCTGTCCTTCCATGATGGTTCCTCCTCTAACTCCTCTTCTTTCTGGGGTCTTGGGAGGTGTCAGTAACTTCTTTGTCCTGCTTTGGCCAGTTTATTACCCCAGCAGGGTATCTGATGACCAGCAGTCAGTGTTGATTGCCCAGATTGTTTTCTTCCCATTCAGCTGACTCCTCAGGACTTGCCTGACTCTCTGCAGGTTTTTGGTGGTTGTGGCTTTCCTCTTCATGGTTTCCATTTCCCCGTGGGATTCCCAGCTACTTGTAGCTGTCCTCAGTGTATGCTTTCTGGTAGTGCAATCCACTCAGTTCTGATTACCTTCCCTCTCCTTGTTGTTCTCCGATCCGAATGACATTCCGATGTTGTTGCTGTAGATCCTAGTTTGATCCATACAGCTTGATGTCATTCATGTAGAGAAGGCAGCTAACGATTGCACCATTCCATAGTCAGTATCCATAATGATCTCACTGAGGCAGAACAGGCCTATGCAGAACAGCAGTGGGGACAGGGCTCCTCCTTTGTAAATCCTGCACTTGATGGTGACCTGTGCAATTGTCTTGAACTTGGCCTGTAGTGTTGTTCACCACATTGAATTCCTGATGAAGGTTCTTAGGGCCCTGTTGGTCTTGTACAGTTCAAGCCATTCCAGGATCCCCGTGTCAGGGATTGAATCAAAGGCTTTCTTGTAGTAAATCTCGGTGGTGCAGCGACTGGTCTTCTCTGCTCTGTCTTGAGGAGTCAGCTGAATTGGAAAAGCAACAACCGGGCAATCAGCACCAATGCCCTGATGGTCATCAGATACTTTGCTGGAATAATAAGCTGGTCAGAGGAAGCGATAGCACCCTGTGACATTAAGACAAGAAAGCTCCTTACCATGCAAGGAGGGTTTCTCCCCAAGTCCATCACCCTGAGGCTGTACATTAAGTGGAAGGAAGGAGGTCGAGGACTAGTGAGTGTCAAAACCACTAGGATAAAACAACAAAGACCAATGAGTACACCAGGAAGATGGCCACAACTGATCGTGTGCTTAGTGAATATGTCAGGCAGCAAAAACCAGAGAAAGAAGAGAAGCAAGAACAGGAACCATCATAGAAGGACGAGCCCCTGCACGGCACGTACTACTGGCTGATACCGAAACATGCTACTAATGGCTGAAGAAAGCTGGACTGAAAGACAGCACAGAGGCACGAATCAAAACAGCACAAGAACGAACTGTAAGCACAAGATCTATAGACGCTGGACCCTAACTCACCAGACAAGAGCCCAGGAGCAGGCTGTGCAGATACCCCGGAGACAATCCAGCACACAACCACAGGATGCAAGACGCTAGCACACAGGGCATATACGCATAACCCAGTGGCCGGTATAGTAGACAGGAACATCTGGGTTCTTTTTTTTCCTGATTCTGAAGGACATGGCGTTCATCTGCTCATGTTTTGCAGATATTTTTACATGTGCCACTTCTTCTTTTATCCTCCACTTGTCCAGTTTCTTCAACTATTTCTTCACACCATGCTGAGATATGCCAACATTTCACTTAATAGCTCTTTGGGAATCATCTTGTTGGTGCACAACTATTACTTTATGGTTCTTAAATTGTTATCTTTGGCATTTAGATTCAACAAAAGACATGGAAACAAACTATGTGTTTTTGTAAATGGTTGCTAGTAACAACATGCTTAAAGATACAACTGAAAAACTGGTTCTTTTTGAAGCTGGCCGTTATTTGTAGATACAACGCTGGTTTAGCCTTTTTTATGCTCGTATTATTCATAGGTCAGTGTTAGGTGGCCTAACAGACAGACTGAAAATGACTGAAGAAGACCTTCGGAAAGCCCATAGAGTTATTACTAAGGACCACTTTTAAAAGTTACAAAAGTCTGGCTCTTTGGAAGGGTTAGAAATAAAGAAATGCGGGCTGGCTCAAGACTCTTCCACAATACTGCATTTAACATTGTCATGTGAGATGTGTCTTAGTGGGTGACTGCCTGACCTCTCTCACTGTGATGGCTAATAAACAGAGCTGCCAGCCTTTCTGTAACCCTACCACACACACACACGCTCCACCCACCCAGCACCCTACCTTGAACACCATCTGCCCCAAGCTACCGGCCCAGTCACCACCTACCTCACCCGCAGTATATGTGTGCGTGCATATGCGTGTGTGTGCTTGTGTTGAAGAATTGACAGAAAGTGTGTGTTTTCAGTGTGTGTACAGGAGTGTGCCAGGACTATTTTTAACACACTCTGTACAGTAGGCCAGGACTGCGTGCTAGTGCAGTTTCAGAGAACTACACTGTACACTTTGTCTCATCTTTTTTTACTTTATGATGTTACCAACTGGACATCACACGTTCATCCATACGTCACCCATCTTTCATAGCCTGCCTTTTATTGTCGTAAAGACCTGATGTAACCTGGAACTTAAATTCAATGGGATTCACTGAACTCTGCAGACCTGGGGGTGATGTGTGTTTAAGCATCTACTGATTGTTATTCTGGCTGACCAGAGCTGTTAAATTTAACCACAAATGCAACAGGAAGTCAAACCTGGAATGAAAGTGACACTTAGGGTCTGATTAAGGCTTTATGACAGGAAGGTGTGCGCTGCTGCAACTGACCCACAAGGGTTGCTGGAGGTCTGTTGAAGGGGGAGAATAGTGATCTTCCTCTGTTTGATTTGTAATGACTGTAGCATACGCTGCACATTTGAGGGGAAGGTTTTCATTCTGCAAATCTTTAACATCTTTTGTGAATATCCTCTTTTTTCTGTCATTTGTGATTTTGCAGAAAAACGGACAAGGCCGTGACTGTATCTTCACCGAAATCGTTCTGGAGAACAACTACACGGCGCTGAAGAACGTCCGTTATGAGGGCTGGTACATGGCTTTCACTCGGCGGGGGCGTCCACGGAAGGGCTCACGGACACGCCAGCACCAACGTGAAGTCCACTTCATGAAGAGGCTGCCAAAGGGGCACCAGCCCACCCATCCGAGCCACCACCGGCCTTTTGACTTCATCCACTACCCTTTCAGTCAAAGGACTAAGCGTACGTGATACCCGTCAGAGAATAAAACGGAAAAGTCAGAGAAAAAGGAGAACCTGACTGGATTTCTCTTCTCTCCCCAAAAACCTCTGGAGACAGTTTTATACTGATAAATATGATACCTTGATGAGTAGTTTATTTTTTGTAAAGTAAAAAAAGCCACACAAAGACAAAAAACATATATTTTTGTACTCCGGATTTTTAGTACTGACTTGTGTAAAAAAGTAAAGGAAAAGAAAAGTTTGTTTTTAATCCTCATGACTCAGTGTTTGACTTTTTGAGGATATCGTTTTAGTAGAGTGCCCTGTGTTGATTATTGTTCGTTGTTTTTATCAGTGGAGTCACTTCTTGGACTCTTGCCTGCTGCTCAAGGAGACTTGAAGGACCCTGATTGACCTCACTGCCAGGGAACGCTATATTCAGACACACAAACTGTCTCGTAGTGTACAGGAGGCAACAAGGACTATAATCAGAATTATTTGTTGGTAACACTGCAGTCCACACTTTTTGCTGGGCGCTGCGTCCTGACTGGGATTGCTCATTATCTCGCTCACACAGTTCAACCAAACAGACATTCACTAGCATTGAATGGAACAACATGGCAGCTATACTTGATATTCACAGGCTTGTGTTCTGACTGTTTTGTCTCGATGTGTACAAAATGCATTGAAGTGTAAGTGTAATCCACGGACACATCCCCTAACCCTTTGTCTTCTCGTTGCTCGCTGAATGTCTGTTTTTATACATATATAAATATATTTTTATTTGAGGATGTGTAAAATAATTTTACGGATGATTTATTTATTTAAAACGTGTAATAAATGCACATTAGAATACCGAAGCTCGTGTTTGGTACGTGCTTGCTTGGGATCCATTTGTGAAACTTCGGAAAGTCAGACATGTTGCTGACTGGCCTCATCCCCCTACAGCCACACACTGTAATGAGTAATGAAGCTGACCGATTGCAGAGTGTGTGCGAGTGGTGTCTTCCAATGTCTCCGTACGTATGGCATTAGAGTTCACTGGTTGATGAGGATAACACCAATTTGCCTTCACAGGAAGCAGAACTCCTCTGTTTTGTACCTGCTTGCATGTTGCACAGTGCTTTCCTCCACTTATTAGAATACAAAATGACAGAAGCTCTGTACATCCCCATAGTCGTCCTGTCTATGTTTATTCTATTTTATTTTCCTTAAGCAAAACACGTAGATAAGTCAAATAATAGACCGATAAGTCATACCCAAGTAACACACTCTACTGTAGCGAGGGTAACATTGCTGCTCATGTTGGGTAAACATCACAGTTTGGCTCATTCTGCTGGTCTGTAGGTGTATTTCATTTCCTTTTCTTATTCATTTCCAGACATCTTACAGGAGAAAGAGCTTGAGGAGGTTTTTTGGGGACTGGGAAACTTATGGCCCTGGTTGAGTTGAAGGAGTAAGCCACGACAGCTCACTTTCAATAACTAGAACCAAAAAGATTCAGTTTCTCTTCACCCATCTCCCCCACCCACCCTGGATATCACTTAGCCTCCCCACATTATACTGTTATGGTTTGGCAGAACTGTGGAGAGGTTTTGTTTCTCTCTGTCTTCCACGTCTTTGTTAATTACTCTTAGGTGAAATGGTTGGGCTCATTTACACCTCAGCCTTCTAGGGCGGAGCCATCCTTCCTACACCTTTCTGCATTAAGTAGCAAGTATATGAAGGTCATGTAGTGCCGCCAGACTGTCCCTGCAAACACGTTAATGCTTAAGCATCCTTTTAATCTGTTTTGAATAAATTAGTGAGCTTAATTTGTGCATCTCTAGTACGTGTCTTTATCCCTGCAGCAGCATTGCAACCACAAAAACAACTCTTTATTTCAGTTGAAATAGGGTGGTATTTTCCAGATTTGCACAGTTTCAATGAAAAAATGTCTTCTCACAACAAAAGTATCCATCAGTACTTGACAAAAAAGTCAATAAATAGAAATAAATAACGTAAGGTTTGAGTAAAGACCAGAGCTGCCACCAGTTGAAGTGCACATTTTAGAATCTTGATAACAAACAGAAGTAATGAAAAATATTCAAAATGGGCCCCATCTGTACCCTCAAACACACACACACACACACACACACACACACACACACACACACACACACACACACACACACACACACACACACACGCAAAGTAATTGATTTGTTAGATTGTAATATTAAGTCATGCAGATTTTCAGCTTTTATTCAACAGCTTTAACAAAACTGTTGTGCAGGGATTACTGACGATTCTATTCAAATTATTTTCAGAGGCTCAGTATTTGGCTGAAGAGCTCAATAATGATGTTTTCACGGAGCAAAAGATTAAGAACCACATCTGGGTGCAGTTCCCCCCTCCAGGGGCAAGGGCACCTAGACCCGGTTTGTAGAGTACGCTTGGGGAGTGTGATCGTGTGTACAGCGTCTCTTTATGTCTGTCTCCACGTTGGTTGAGTGTGGAGTAAGTGCATATGAGAGCATGAGGGTGGGAATGGATGTTTGTGTCTATATGTCAGGTTGGGTGTCAGACGCCACCTCTCTGGGGACATCTCAGGCCCTCCAAGGTTTGGAGGCCTATCTCCACCCACCACCACTTCCCCTGCCAGTGGCGGACCCCCTCAGACATCGGTGCGTTGGTGGTTCTTTGTGTCCGGGGATGGGCGTCCAGGTACACACCGGCTCACTCCTTGGCGGCCGCTTATCGGGGCCTGGAGCCTGGGGCTTGCTCGGGCCACTTCGGAGGTGGGGTGCCCCCGGCCTCTCGGCCTGGGGCTCGGTCACTCAGGCGCAGCTGGCTGCCGGCGGAGCTCACGGGCGCGTCACTGCAACCCCCCCTGGCTTCTGCTCCGCGGCTGCTGAGTGAACCCTCATCTGGGACTCTCCTCAGCTCTTTCCGGGACAGTGGCGCAGCTGCCCCTCTGTTGGTCTTCCTTGGTCTCTTGTGTTCTGGGGGCCTCTGGATGTCTGGAGTTTTGATCTCCTCCATACCTGCTTCATACCCTGGAGGACGGGGCTGTGGCCCCCCCACACCCTCTAGCAGATCATTACATGAAGGAACCTTTTAAAAAAACAAAAAACAAGCGCGTCCATGCTCACAGGTGTACACACGGGTGATCACACCCACAAACTACACCCTTTTTGGCTCCTACCTCAAAGCACACTGTGTTCTGTTGATCTTATGTGCTGCACAATAATGTTTAACATTTAGTATTTACTGTCATATTCCCATATATCATCGTGATGTTGTTTATTCTATTACTCTTGTTCTCTTCTGCTTGTTTTCTTTTTTCTTTCTCAGCAGGTGATCCAGGTGATTGATATATGCTTTTTTTTTTCTCTGCCCGTTCTGTTGGTTTTTGTCTTTTGCCCTTCTCCCCCGTCCCTCTTCTCAGCTGTTTCTCTTTCCCTCTTTCTTTCTCCCCTTCTTTCCCCCAGTCAAGTCTGTCCCGTATTCAGTAAGTGAAAATAAAATAAACAATAAAAGGTGAATCAAATGGACCATTACGGCAAGGCTGGGATGGTCAATTTGGTAAAGTAAATCCGTTGGGCATCTTTCTTTGCCTTTAGACAACAATTCTGATGCAAAAGAGCCAAACGGGACAGGCCAAAAAAAAAAAAAAAAAAGAACCACATCATACTGCAAAAGCAAAGCAGAGAGACATACGACAAAAGATCTTGTAAAGATCTGACATATTAAACTTGAGACTTTAGCTAGTAAGTAACTGGACGTTGTTAATCAGTTTCAGGTGTTTTGATGTTAATGACATTAACATCAGTTACAGTGGAGGGGCAACAATGACACAACCCCCAAACAGGAAGGCCACTGACAGTTTTTTCCTCCTCATCTTTTCTGACGGTTTGTTTTTTTCCACTGATTTTACTTGGCAATGGTCAGGTCACCACTAGCTGCATAAAGCCATACTCTACAGAGGTTTCACAGGTAGTCCAACTCCTCCAGGATGGTACATCGATACATGTCAGAAAGTTTACTGTCTCCCATGACACCTTTGCAAGGCCATGGGAAATATGGGTGCTGGGGATGCTGCAGCGCCCTCTGTTGCAAGAGGCACACATCACAGCACCTCCGGCCAAACGTAACAAAACAGATAAATATGTTGAAACACTTTAAATGCTATTCTTGTCATACAAGAAATGTGTGATTTAGAAAGTTGTGTTAAATAAGAAAAGATACTTTTTTTTCGTAATTAGCACTGTGTTCAAATGACATCACATAGTCACCAATAAAATAGAAGTGGTGCATTTTTTCCAAGTCACGTTTGGAGCATTGGGATGCAGGATGCTGTGGTAGCCATGCTGGTCAGGTCTGTCTTCAGTTTTAACTAAATCCCCAACAGTGTCACCAGCAAAGCCCGCCCACACCATCAAACCTCCTCCTCCATGCTTCACGGTGGGAACCGTACATGTAGAGACCATTGTTAAAGTTTTCTGTGTCACACAAAGACCGAGCAGGTGGAACCAAAGATCTCAGACTTGGACTCGTCAGACCAAAGCACAGATGTCCACTGGTCTAATGTCCGTTCCTTGTGTTTCTTGGCCCAAACAAATCTGTTCTGCTTGTTGCTTTTCCTTAGGCCTGGTTTCTCTGCAGCTATTTGACCATAAAGGCCTGATTCACTTCCACTGTGTCCCAAAACGTCGGCTGCATCCTCTGGAGGCCGCATTTGAAGGCCGATTACCAGGCGACGAAGGCTGTCCCAATTCGTCGACTCCTTCAAATGCGTCCTTCATTTTCCCGAATTTGAAGGATGGGTCGGGTGTGTCCTTCATGGCCCACCATATCCCAGAATTCATAGCGCGGCCCAGCCAAATTTAAGCTGCCAACAATGGCGGCTGCTACTAAGTTTTAAAATTAGGCCTAAGTTGCTTGTGTAGTGCTCTCCTGATCCTCTCTGAACACTCTCCCTCAGTAAATGCTTTCCTGGAAGCATGTAATGCTGATATATGTTCAGCCCTCTAAGGCAGGTGGCTTATCCATCAACACAGAAAGAAGGTTGGGGTTTTGGCCAAACACAAGTTGATGTGGACTATAACCATGTATATTAAGCATACTGTTTTGGCCATAAGGGCCCAGTCTAGCGCAGTGTGCCAGTCACATCCTCGTTCCTTTTTTCCCTTCAGGAGGATTTCTGTAAGTGTCATGTTATGTCTCTCCAGTAGTCCGTTGCTCCAGGGACTATACCCCGCCGTTGTCTTTACCTCAATGTTGAGGTTTTCAGCCATGTCCAGAATCTCTGTGTTGTCGAACTCTCCGCCGTTATCCGTGTAGAGCTGCCTGGGGGCACCATGAAAACTTATCCAGGTGTGAATGAAGAAGTTGATGATCTCTGCAGCTTTCTTTGTCTTTACGATGCTGCCGGCACTGAAGCGTGTGAAGTGGTCGATGATGTGAAGGTACCACACGTCGGGCTCCAGCTCATGTAGATTCATCGCTACTGTCTCATTATACTCAGAAGCCAGGGGTAGACCAACAGCAGGTCTCGGCTTGGTTTTGCAATATCTCTGACAAATGTCACAGTCACGGACTATCTCTTGTAGAATAACTACTCATTGTTTGTCCTCTCCGTGAATCGCTATACAACCCTTGCAAGAGCTTGGTTCGCATTGCCGGCAATAAATCGGACTCGTTCCTGGTGGGTGATGGGCTCCGCCAGGGCTGGCCTTTGTCACCGGAGTGCTTTCACTTCAGTGGCCTCAGAATCTCATTTCTGCTTTTTGTGGATGATGTGGTTCTGTTGGCTTCATCGGGTGAGGGCCTCCAGCTCGCACTGGAACGGTTCGCAGCCGAGTGTGAAGCAGCGGGAATGAGGATCAGCACCTCCAAATCTGAGGCCATGGTTCTCAGCCGGAAAAGGGTGGAGTGCCCACTCCGGGTCGGGGATGAGTTCCTGCCCCAAGTGGAGGAGTTCAAGTATCTCGGGGTCTTGTTCGCGAGTGATGGGAGAAGGGAGCCGGAGATCGACAGACGGATTGGGGCTGCAGCTGCAGTAATGCGGACGCTGCACCGGTCCGTCGTGGTGAAGAAGGAGCTGAGTGTAAAAGCGAAGCTCTCAATTTACCGGTCGATCTACGTCCCTACCCTCACCTATGGCCACGAGCTGTGGGTAGTGACCGAAAGAACGAGATCGCGGATACAAGCGGCAGAAATGAGCTTCCTCCGAAGGGTGGCTGGCCTCTCCCTTAGAGATAGGGTGAGAAGTTCGGCCATCCGGGAGGGGCTCAGAGTAGAGGAGTGGCCCGAGTTTTGCCTTAATCGTGTGCCACGGACCGGTTTATGTCCGACAATATTTTTATGGACCGGCCTTTAAGGTGTCGCGGATAAATACAACAAAATAAAATGAGTACCGGCACCAAAAATAAATAAATAAAATGTATTCATAACATACGGGAAAAGACACAGGGAAACCAAGGTAACGATAAAAACAATAAATATTAACAATAAAATGAAGAAAAAAACCCTGTAAACCATAAATTTCACACCTGAACCTCAACACTCGCGGCACGGTACTAAACAACTCACAGACCGGTACAGGTGCATGGCCCGGGGGTTGGGGACCGCTGGTCTAAATTACCGAGCTAACAAAGCTACGTAAACAGAGCGAACATGAGAGCACCTGACCGCAGACGTCATTAATGCAGCGTAATTGATTAATCTCCCGATCCTCACTAAAGTTATAAACTGCCTCTGGAACCCAGTTGAGGTACAAAAAAATCTATTCAACAAAAATAGTGATGTAGTGGTTGTCGCTGTCCACTCCGCGATGAAGTACCGTTGTTTCGTTTGCATTTAGGACCTTTTTGCTCTGTAAGGAAAACTGCATCTTGATTCAGTTGAAATCCGTTGAAAACGCCGGCTACTTTCCCTCCGAAAACCCGTTTCAGTGCAGACTTCATAGACGCAAACGTTAAGTCCGTGCACGCTGTCAGTGCAAGCTGTCGACTTTTCTCATCAAACAAGCTGCATCTAGAAGCTTAAATGCTAAAACAGCGTCGGGCAGCGTCATGTTGTACTTTTTCATCCGGTTATAGCACTGTTCAAAGGCTATAATGTAGTCTGCCATGGACACGCTGTGGTCCTTTGCAATGGAGTCAAAACACGAGTAAGCGTCATACGGTCTTTCTCTTCGCTCTGAAACACCGCGTCCAGTAGTGTTTCCATACCGCCATCTTTGTTCAGATCTCCCGCTGGGATCTCCATGGCCGTTTCTCTGGCTCTCCGCTCGAGCCCCAGCGACACCGCGAGTGCCGGCTTCTTTTATCCAGCTCCGTAACTCGTCTCCAGATATTAACTTCATTCTTCCAGCACTCGTATGGCCTGGCTTCATCAAGCTTTGGTGGTACTTTATAATTGGAAACCATCCTCTGCTACCAATGTAAACTCAAAAGACACGACGTCGTAGTCTCACTCCAAGCGCTTTACATGTTTTACCACTCACACACAATAACAACAGCTCACCGCGGGCAACAGTACTCTTGCAATATAACAGAAAATTACATGTTAACAAGCCCAATTAATGTTTGATCTATGGTTTTTTATGTCTATTGTGGAGTCTTTAACTTAACTCCCTTGAGGGAACTGTTGCTGTGATTTGGCGCTACATAAATAAAATTGAACTGAATTGAGCCACATGTAACCAAGTGGAGCTGAGGAGATATGAAGTCACATACTGTTAATGGCTGGCACAGTCTGATAGGTAATTGTAACGAGGATGTGTCTGTTCAGAGCTGAGGCTGCGATGGGAATGGGGTGTGTCTGTGCAGGAATGTTTAGTTGTGTGCTGAGGAGATTCTGCTCCGCCCCCAAATCGACCCGAGTTTGCAGGAGAAAAGAATCATGACAACAACAGATGACAGCGCAGAGAGTGAGCCAAGAAACACTGCTTGTGATGAGCCACTGACCAGTATCTGCATCGTTCCTGGCAGGCAGCAGGTTCTTTTGGCCACACCAGTTAGGCTGCAATGAAATGTCCCGCTTTTCCCAAGTAACTATAATCTTTACAGAACATAATCCCGTCACTTCTGTGGGGCCCGGGCTGACAGCTGGAGCAGGCTGCGTCTCCATATCTTCCGGAGTTGCACGAACGAAGGGCCGGGAATGTGTGGCATCTGAGGATGAAGCAGGAAGCAGGTTTTTTGTGAACTCCATCAACTAACCAACACACACATTCAAAACACTGGTTTGTAATTACAAGTTGAGCACTACTTTGTTTTCAAGAAGACAGTTACTGTTGGAGGGTAAGCAGGAGGACAGAAGACGAGGAGCAACAATGCGTAATAAAGAGATCGCCCTGAAGGTAAGACCATCTGGGAAAAACAGGTTGTGCACTTCAGCTTCCTCCGAAAGATGTACTATATGTTAGGTTATTGGTTACTCTAAATTGTGCACTGATATGTAAGAATGTGGGTAAATATGATTTGTCCAGTCCAGTTTCCATTTAATGCCTGAGAATATTATGAGATTGGTGACAGCTAAGAGGGAAAAGTAAAGGGCTGCCCTCAGATATCAATAACATCTTGTTTACTTTGTCACTTCACCTGTTGACAAAAAAAATACTTAAAAAAACTGTTGTCCTGTCACTAGCAAAAAATGAAATAATAATAATAATAATAATGGATTGCATTTATACAGCGCTTTATAATTCCACTGTTCATCCACTCTCACACTCACACACTGGTGGAGGCAGCTACAGGTGTAGCCACAGCTGACAGAGGCAGGCTGACAGGAATAAAATAAGATAAAATAAAATATATAGAAATACAAAAACTGCCAGTTCATTTCTATGAATCAGCTGATTTCTTAAATGGTTAAAAATCCACGTGAATTAATTTCATGTTTCAAATCAGATGTTTCCTCTGGTGGTGTGGCCTGCTTGAAAGAGGACGCGATCCTCTTTAATATAAAAGTTGTAAGTTTGCCTGGGGTCTGCAGGGCTGAGCAGGTGACCCCGTTACCAAAGGACAGGTGCACTGGCCCAGCTTTGAATCTGACCCCAGGCTCTTTGCTGCTCTTTGTCTTTCCCACTCACTTTATGTTTTTCTGTATCCTGTTCACTAAAACACCTACTTCAGGTGAGAAAAGTCAGGAAAAATATTAACAGAGATTACTAGATCTCCCCGCTAAAAAACCCCACATGTATATTTTAACCACCCCATCAAAGTTAAGTTTGCAAAAAACAATATATTCAGTGTCAATGACCTGTCACGTCTTCAAGTACTTATAAAGTCAAGTACTTCGCTCTCTGCTGGTTTACTTGTGGTTCCCGTGATATTTAAGAGTAGAGTAGGAGACAGACACTCTCTCTACTTTTAACACTGGGCTTAAAACGGACCTTTTCCTACAAAGCTATAGTCAGAGCAGGACCAGGTGACCCTGAGTCCTCCCTTAGTTATGCTGCAGCAGTCTACTATGTTCCTTATTCACTCACTGTGTTTATGCACCACTCAGCATTTAATCATTAGTTATAACCTCTGGCTCTCTTCCACAGTGTGTCTTTTATCCTTTTTATCCTCCCCTCACCTCCACCCGGTCACAGCAGATGGCCCCGCCCCTCTCTGAGCCTGGTTCTGGTGCAGGTTTTGTCCTGTTAAAAGGGAGTTTTTCCTTCCCACTGTCACCAAATAGTTGCCCTATGGGAGTTATCTGATTGTTGTGATTTGGTGCTATGTAAAGAAAATTGAACTGAATTGAAAACTGAATGTGAAGCAGTACTAATGCATAAAAATAGGGTAATATCGTCAGGTAAGATTTATGGAGACATCATCACCCATCATGCTTGTTGCAGATGATGTGGTTCTGTTGGCTTCATCGGGCGATGGCCTCCAGCTCACACTGGAGCAGTTCGCAGCCGAGTGTGAAGCAGCAGGAATGAAAATCAGCACCTCCAAATCTGAGGCCATGGTCCTCCACCAGAAAAGGGTGGAGTGCCCACTCCGGGTCAGGGAGGAATTCCTGCCCTGGAGTGGAGGAGTTTGAGTATCTCGGGGTCTTGTTGGCGAGTGATGGGAGTAGAGTCGCTGCTCCTCCACAGCGAAAGGAGCCAGCTGAGGTGGCTCGGGCATCTGACTTGGATGCCTCCCGGGCGCCTCCTGGCTGAGGTGTTCCAGGCATGTCGGACCGGGAGGAGTCCCCGGGGCAGACCCAGGGCACGCTGGAGAGATTATATCTCTCTGCTGGCCTGGGAACATTTGGTGTTCCCCTAAACAGGCTGAAGGAGGTGGCTGGGGAGAGGGAGGTCTGGTCTTCTCTAGTTAGGCTGCTGCCCCCACCATCCAGCACTGGATAAGTGGAAGAAAATGGATGGATGGATGGATCATCATCCATGACCCTAAATAAACAAACAGAGCTACTTTCTTAATTTGTGTGAGCACCAGTTTAACCCCTGCCTCGATCTCCCCTATGTAGGCTGTAAAATAGCAGGGGTGATCATGCAATGTCATCCTGTCCTTCTAAGCAGCCTCAAATGCCACAAGCCAGTACACTCAATAAGACGAGGATTATCCCAGTGAGGAAACAGCCCTTTTTCTCTGGGCTAGAATGTTGCAACTTGCAAGTCTAATTTCAACTAAAAAGGCTATTTAGAGATACTGGAAATGTGGTAGGGCAATAAATCCTATTTTTATTCTGTTTAAAACATTTAACTAGTTCTTTTTTGACACCCTTATTTATTGTGAAAATTCACTAAATGCTGAAGCATTTGGAGAATGCTTCAGCCACAGGAACTGCATGTCTTTAGGAGGAAGCTGGAGTACTTGAGTACTCACCCAGATGTGGAGAGAGTGTGCATACCTGACACAGAAAGGCCCTGGCCAGATGCTGGCTACATACTCTGTGAGGCACAGTGCTAACCACCATGCCCGGGTTTTCTGTCTTTCTGTGCCCTGTGACACTGGCGACCTGTGTGTTCCCGTCCTCCTGCAGCTTGATTTTTAATGGCTTAGCAAATCAGAGTAACATAAATATATTTAAACAGGCCTCTGTCTGAACTGTGAACCAATACAGAATCAGGAAAATGGATTTGAAAAATAAAAAACAGATACGTTGAAAAAGTTCTCAGGACTCTGTTAGTGACACCCTGGAGACTTCCTAAACATGTCAGCCTATTTTCAACAAGGATACGCTGTCGGTCCCAAAGGCCACTCTCAGTTTCCTGAGATTTCTCTCTATTTGCTGAGTAAACTGTTTTACAATATTACAACGTGTAATGGTCCAAATTTAAAAATGAGTTCATTTGAAAAATGCATCTGTGAGATGTTGATTTCCTGTAATTAGGTGACTACAGACAACTCAAGAAGTCTGATTAGTTTCATACTGTAATGTATATGTATTATGCAATGAGCACAAATGCAATAAGGTGGATTTCCTTCAGAAATGGCAGGTTTTAAATGGCTTTAAATTGCTAAAAGTTAGTTAGACCAGTGTGGATAACTGAAACGCACTCAGCTGATCACAGTAACGCTCTAGCTCAGCAGTTTTATTGCTTATGTACAGGCTTTACACAGGACCTGTTGACTTTTCCAACTGGAGCTGTAAACCTTTGTTTGTCTGTGCATTTCTAACACAGATTGTCAGTATAATCTGAACAATTACCAGCTAAATGTGTTTGCCAGCTTTGGCAAAGCTCCCTCGCTCTTTTCCGCCCTTTTGCTATCAAAGATCAAAAGAAAAGGACTCCCCCTCACCCTTCAAACACCCCCACTGCAAACCCCATACATCCTTTCCACTCCATGTATCCCTCCTCCCAACCTCTTCTCTTTTTTAGCCATGATAGTTCAGCTGGAAAGCCAGCCGTAAATGATCTTTTGGCAGCGTAGTGTTTGGTTCATCCTTTAGAGTGCAAAGCTTTGAACACACATTTTTATGATGCATGTTTTAATTACAAACAGTTCAGCTGATCAAAGAGCAACTTGTAAAATAATGTGAATGAGCACAAACTGATGCTACTGATGCTAAACAGCTAAGGTCAATGAAGCTTTGGTAGTCATGTGACCATAACACAGCCTTGACAGTTTTAGTGGCGAAACTGTCCCAGGGTCTGCAGGCCAGGAGAGAACAGCAGTAAAGACGTTCAAACCAAACCTTGTGTTGCTCTGAAGTTATGTATCATATACTTTAGAAGTATCGGCCTCTAATTTATGGACCTGAATTCACCTGCGTGAGAAACTGAACATAGTGAAATAAAAAAGTAACTACAAAGTTTCTAAAGCTTCCATCCAAAACTCTCCCACAGAGGAGTGTTTTAATGTAACTGCAGAGGAACAGTGAAGATGACTGAAGCTCACACATGTCTGCTGTTATGATAAAAAACGAGTTCTCAAAACGCATTTACACAAGCATCATTCACCCCATTCTTAAGGTGTTGTATTTTAAACATTAAACTTTTTACCATGTAACACCCGTACAGCAGCGAGCGCATCAGTGGGTAACGTGGAGTTTACTTCCACTGATACATGTGAACCAGAGGACTTGCAGACATAATAACTGACCTCCTGCCAGGATGTATAGTTGTATAGTTTGACAACTGTAGCTTTATGGAAATGGAATTTTTTTGCAAATTGTAAATTTATTGAAATTGTAAATTTGTAAATATTTGTTAGAAGATAAAGATGATTTGTTTGAAATAAATTAACTGTTGGTTTTAGCAAGAAATTTTCTGGACAAAAGCTGATCCTGAAAAGGAAAAGTAACACATTTGCTTGTTTTTAATTTAGGTTTTTAGCAAAAACAAGTAGGCAGAAACAAGAACACGTAGTTAGAAGTTACAAAAACTCAAAGTAAACTTATTCAGCTTGTAGTTGGATTATCAGCTGTGTAAGTATTTAGACAGTGGCACAATGTGCACATTCACAGATCAAATCCGTTCAGTTTAATGGGGAACAGCTGTCTGTCAATAAGCCACACACAGACTTGAAGTATCTTGTTAATATTATTCATAATATTAATATTAAATATTTTTTCTTAAGCGATGTGGGATGTGATCCAACTCTGAGCACAGTTTCAGTGCTGGAGCCTGCACCACTATTCTCCAGTACACAAACTGAAATCAGCTGACTGTGGAACCAATAAGCAAACAGACTAAAAATTCCAAGAAATTGAACCACTGGTACCAGTTCTCGATTCCCGTCCCCAATTAGCTATTCTTAATTTGGTTATTAGTGTGTATCGTTTTCTCCTAGCTCTGTGATTGACACAGAGTTAACTGGGGGAAATATTCCATTGATGCAGTGAAAAGTATGAAAGGCTGGGCAAAAACGTGGCTTACTTGCGAGCTGGAGTGAGTTACTCCTAGGAGGAGGTTGCCGAGAGAGTTTTTGAGCAGGAAATGTATCCAGCAGGTTCATTTACTGAGTCCAACAGAGAACAGAGTCGAGGAGGGCGGGCTGGTAGGTGACTCAGACAAGGACAAACCAAGGTTAATGCAGAGGAGCTAAAGGAGCAGGGGTCTCAAACTTAAATATTTTTTATACAAATATACATATTTCCGAAAATGTAATTTTGTTTTTTACTTCAAATATTGTAGAACAACACTCGAATGTAATTTTCTTTTAACTGAAGCCCTTCATTGAACTCCCAAATAAACACTGTCTGTGCACACACGCATGCGCTGTTTTGCTGCTTTTTAACCTCTTTTTTTCTCTTTCAAGAACAACGTGATGTCATTAGAAATCTGACTTTTGCAGTGGAGGCCAACAACGTGTCGAGCCTAAAACGGGAAAGCAACACGTGACGTCATGACGTACAGACACGTTGCGTGTCGTCATCAGGCGGTGGTTCACTGCAAGAATGGCTTCCTGTCTCATCTCTGCCCCTGCTCTGTGAGCGATGAAACTTTACCGCTGTGCGTAATACACAAAGTAAACACGCAGAACCGGACATAGAGGCTTCGAGAGCGGCGCAGCGGTGCCCGAGGGCTCGCCATGCTGCTGTCTCAGCTGCCAGAGGATCTACTCTATTACATCTTATCTTATTTGGACTACAGATCTCTCAGTCGCCTCTCTCAAGTTTGTAGAAGCTTTTACCGCTTTGTAAACCGGGACGCTGTTTGGAAGAAGATTGCTAAAGCTCTTTTAAACACGGGCATTACTCGGGAGGGGAAGGACATGTAAGAAAACAGTCGCACACTTCTGAGCAAGCTGCTGGGTGTTTCTAGCTTAGCGTTAGCCTAACATGCAGCGTCCATTGGCCCGTGCTGCTGCCGCACCGTCTCACGCTGACAGCAGCTGACTCCACACCTGTGGCCGTGGCATGTTGTTGTGTGTAACCGTAAGCGCTGTGGTCCCAGTGCATCATTTTACAGAAACCAGTGAACAGACTTCCTTTTACTTTAAATAAAAGTGATGCACTTTAAATCACTTTCAGCACTTTTGATTGAATGACAGCGATAAACGCGACTAAGTAGCTTTTCATAAAATGCGATGTGAAATTCAGGCTGCAGCATCACCTGCTTTGGCTTAAACGTACACGTGTTGCTATGAGGGAGTAAGTGTTCCACATCTGTGACCACGAACACTGAGACAGCTGCCCTGATACTGCTTCTCAGTCAGCAGTGCAGTGTTTGAACCAAAGGTTCCACACCTGACCTCAGGTCCTGATCCTAGTATTTAGTTTAAGGTGCGAGCACTGTAAAGTCAGGAACCAGAGTAGGACTCGTGGTGTTGTCCTCATCTTGTCTGTCAGTTATTTTGTGTGTTTTTCACCCTTATCATGTTCAGCTTTTACATCGTTCCAGTCAGTTAGAAAACTGCAGTTTCAGACCTCTGATTGTCTGGCTTTTCAAAATAAAGTGCATCACTGAGAGTACGCCGAGCAGTAAAATGCATATACCAGCCATTTATGCAAATATCGAATTAGCCAATTATATGACAAGGTCAAGTATCATAACGGAGAAGAGAGTTAAACGTAAATGTTTGGTGACAGAGAGCTGCTCTGCGTTTTTCAAAAGATGCTAGCTTTTATAGAGAACGACCCAAAGAAGTCTGTCAGTGTGGACCCATTGATGCACACTGGGTCCTGGGTTCACCGGGCAGTTCCTGGATCAGTCTGTTGATTGCTCCCTACACTTGCCTCACGCGGGAGCACAGAGCACATCTTGAGTTGCTGCAATGAAATTTGGACTGGCTTCATCGTTTTTTCACTTTGTTTTTGCAGGTCTATGTATTCAGCCCCGTATGATTTTCATTTCTAACTAACGATGCTGCATCCTTTCAGTCCTAACACACTGTCCAGCCCATATGCAGGATGATTTGAGTTCCCATTGAGATCTGACGTCTTCCTTTCATTGTTTTTGAACTTTAGATGCACTTTCTTCCCTCACCTGTATGTGAGCAAGCACAGTTCTTAAAGAGGACAGCCTGCATGAACAACTAAGATGAAAACCACTGTCGTCATAGTGATCTCCAATTGTTCAGGCTAACATTAACTAGACCTGACCGTGCTGAATTTTCTTTGCAGTAAAATATCACCAAAACCGTTTGCATAGAGACAGAGTCGCAGTAGGAAGCTGAAAGAAAAAATCATTTGTGTAAACTCAGGCTGCAGCTCTCTATTTGTAATCTATCAACGAATCGAAATACTTTAGTTTTATTCATGAGCAATAACAAATATTCAAAAGAGAAAAATCAGGTCTTTTAAAGTGAATGCTCACTGCTTTCAATTGTAGAAATGTCGGTGCTTTTAAATGTAACTGCATACTAGACGAAACCCTTTGACTGTAAGTGCCAGATTAAAACTACATTTTTAAAAGGAAACATGAATCATCTCCAGTACAGTCAAAAAGTCTTCCCTCTGTATTCTTGGCAGGCTCTCTCGTTAATACGAGGCAGATGTTTGTGCTGCTGGAAGCAGAACCTTTATCATGGTGTGGACATTATTTAATAATAATAACAATTCAGGGTCCAAGCTGACACCCCTCACTCAGGGTTTAATGGCCCACGTACGTTTTTGTGTTTTTAATTATGAATGCATTTTTATTAATGCAATATTTTATATCACTTTTAATCTGAGAAATGTTACAAAAGAATTGAAATAATGTGGTCTGGTCCCCCCACGTCCCTTTAGACTCACCCACGTTTGCAGGTATCATGTCCTGCTGGCGTCAGCCTTCATTAAGCTGGATGTAAACATGCATCAACAACAACAACAACAACAATCAGACCAAGTCAACAGTTTGTCTACATAGTATAATGGAACATGTGCAGGCTGAGGGTGGAGCAGCTGCACCCGTCACAGCTTGTTGATCAGGTGCTTTGATGGACTCCTGCTAACGTCGTCCCAGTAAAGGTTTTGTGGTGGTTACAGGAACAGCGCTGGTGTTTCTTTCACGCTCGCTGAGCTCAGCGTGCCGGTAACGGCTCCGCCTCTTCACGGTGTGTCAGCAGACTCTGTGCCAGGGTCATCATCACTGCTGCTGTGGTGTCGTCAGTGGGCTGTCAGACTTTGTATTCATTCTGTTGCAGGTCTGTTTTTAGTGGCACATGTGGGTGAAACGCTGGTGTTGACATCGTTTAACACAGCGGCGCGCTACAGAGCGTTTATAATCGAATTCCTCGCTGAAGCCGTAGGGTCAGGTGACCCTCTCAACAAGCTGATTCAAATGTATTGTGGGGTTATATGTAAGTTCAGTAAACAGCTCCTAAGATTATTGATGCAGTATTATTGTAGCGTCTTTATTTTAATATTAAGAGCCTTTAGGTGACTGTTGCTGTGATTTGGTGCTATATAAATAAAACTGAATTGAAATTGTAACCATAGTCTTTGACAGATGTTTGAGAAGTTCTGAACAACAGTTTGCACGTCACAGTTTTTCTGTGACAAAACATTTTATTTCATAAAAATGTTCACATGTCATCTGAAAATGTATAGATTGATGAAAGGGTCAGATGTGCATTGTTTTCATGGATAATGCCACCAGCATTCAAACCCACACAGATCAAAGTGTAGTCATCTCGGTTGCTGCTGTCCCTGCAGATATCCTCTCATACGCCTGAAGGACAGAGTGAAGTTTGCTCAAAACTGGTACAGCGGGATCTGCAGAAGAAGAATTCCTCTGAGATGGAAAACTAAGTAAGTCCCCTGTTGCACCTTATTTCAGTTCACATCATGCAAACATGTCCAGATGTACAACGAGAGTTTGGATTTCAGCGCCGTCAAAGATTAAACTTGTGATCGGTTTCACAGAAGAACTGTTCATCATATCTCTGCCTGATAAAGAGCCAGTTTACCTCATTATCTGCATACTTTAAAGACGTTCAGGTGTGACGTTGAAATCGCTCACATTTTATTTGTATCTCATTGTCAGACTGTTACCATGGTTACAGCTGGACGGGGACACTCTTTTTCTGTCTCAGGCTGCTGACATAAAGGTGTACCATATCCACAAAGACTCGGGGAGACTCCAGCGTAGTCCGTTTGAAGTCTACTCGGGCCACAAGGGTGACGTCTGTCGCTTCGTTCTCACAGATTCTCTCCTGATCAGCGGTGGAAGGTAGCTGAAGGAAAACTGTTGGTTGTTCTAATCTGAAGGAAACGTGAAGTTTGGAGGTCTGTAGAGATTGACACGTCTGCACACCTCAGCATCCGATACAGCCTTAATGCTTAGCCTTATTTTGGCGTATTTGATCCTGATTTCCTTACACGGGGTCTATATAAGCTTTAAACAGTGTCTCAGAAGGGTCCACATTCAAAACGCACTCTGCAACTCCTTTATGGGCAATAATCTAGACCCAAAAACACGAGTACATCCAGCTCGGATTCAAAAGGTTTTACAGTTGCTAAATTTGAATACATGTGAAATGTGATGTGATGAGTGAGCAAAGAGAGCTTGAAACCGTGGCTCAGACTTACTGTCACGCTTCCATACATCTGGCTGGCTGAACGAAGCGCTGGTTTACACTGATGTAAAGACATTTACTGTGCTCCTGTCAGCATAAGAGAGGTCAAGACTTGTGATTTGTGGGTTCCAGCCGATCAAACAACTTCAGAGCTTCTGTTTATGTGAGTACAGATTTACTTTGGACGGCTGAAATGTAAAGAAAGTCTAATGCTCTTCTTTATCGTGTCAGTGACGGGAAGATCGTCGTCCACAGCAGGAGAAGTGATGTGCCAGTGGAGTTCTCAGGTCATAACCAGGAGGTGAACTGTGTGGATGCTAAAGACGGACTCATCATCAGCGGCTCCAGAGACCGGACAGCCCGGGTCAGAATGACTCTACGCTTCGGGTTCATTATGTGATGCACAGTAGCAGAGTGTTTACAGTCCTACTTCTAAGATGCTGTGTAAAATGTCATATCAATGATTTGCAAATCACTTTTGAACTGTGAGCCAATCACAAGTCAAACAGTCCCTTCACTATTCAGCCAAATCACCGGGGGTGGCACAGCAGCAGTCGTGGGTTCTGATCCAGTCTGAGGCCTTTCTGTGTACAGCTTGCATGTTCTCCCTGTGCCTGCATTGGCTTGCTAGGTTAACTAGTGCAGTGCAGATGTGAGATTGAATGGTTGTTATTTGTATTAGCCCTGCAGTAGACTGGCAGCATGTCCAGGATGTGCCTCACGTCTTCACAGCTCCTGAGCTGCATCAGAGGAATAGAAATGGACGATGGACAGACTGGCAGACGGCCTTAGGCCAGCTGAAAAGCACCGAGTCTGTTTTTATTTTTAAGCATCAAGTTGTGATGCTTTCCTGACGTTATATAGCTTAGATAAATACCTGCTTCTTTGCAGTTTCTTAAACGGCGGAGCTCTTTGCACAACTTCCTGAAACTCAGGAACCTGCCCAATCATACACCGAGCTGGTTACAGTTAGCTCCATACATATTTGGACACTGACACAAGTCTTTTATCTGTTTACTGAAACATATTTGGTTATATATAGTTGTATAATGGACAGCAGCTGCAGTAAAGACCTGGCAGAGCATTAAACAGGAGCAAACCAGCACCTGGTGACTTCACGCTGTCAGTCCAGCAAAGGGATTTATACCGAGTATTAGAGACGAACATTTCATCTTCACATATTTAATTTGTCCAATTATTTATGAGCTGCTGACATGAAGGGACGGTGTTAAACATGCTTTAGTTCATCACATTTTTATGTAATCTTTTTGTTCAACCCACTGAGTCAAAGCTGAAACTCTGCACTTCAGCTACATCTGAGGTTTTATTTAAAATTCATTGTGATGATGTACAGGACGAAATGAGGAAAAAGTTGTCCAAATATTTAAGGACATAACTGTAGTTTTTACATGTAACAGTGAAATCACTGGCAAGCATGTTCAAACACAGAGGATACAGCTGGATGGAAATCTGCAAAAAAGCTTTTTAATATAGTTGAATTCAACAGGAAAGCTTTCATATGCTGTATATTCAAAATGAAATACTTGTAATCTTTGTTTTAATCTGGATGATTGTGGTGCACAGCTCATGAAATTGTGGATCTAGTAGAATAATCATTGATAAGCATTACAGAAGAACTTCACCAGATTTATGTCCCATTATAAAGTAACACGCTCCCTGTTTGCGTACCGAACACATGAAGGTAGACAAAAGTTAATTCTCTGACTTTTCTGATATCCGTCCTGTCCTTGCTGTGTCCCCGCCCCCACTGCTCACATGAAACACAGAGCATCCTGACCTGTACACAGAGGCTGTCCGCTCCATGTTTATAAGACTGAAGTTAACGAAACATTTACTCATATTTTAACTAAACAAATGCTACATTTCACTCTATATCTAAATCATCACGTGTTCAGTTATTGGTATTACAATAATAATGTCATGTAATTTAATTTGTCATGTAATACATAGATGATCTAATAAGCTTTTTTTCTTTAGATTTGGAGTTTGACTTCCACCGCTCCCAGAGATACAATTCCCATGTGTGACAGAGTGTGGTCCGTGGCTATTAATCCCACACTGAGGTAAGAGTCACCCACTCACTTGTGTTTTCTCTTATCGTTATTTAAAGCACTTTTTCATAGTAGCTGCTGGACGTGCTGGCACCTCACCAGGACCTGGGGGCTGTTGCAGCTCTAAGAACCCAGTTTTTCAGCCCTTGTTAAAGAGGAGCAGCTTTCCTGCATCGTTTATGCATAAAAGTGACGTTAATAAGTTGAATGTGTGAATGCAGCATTGGCAACTAATTTTAACTCTTTGTTGCCATTGTTCAGTCATAATTTTTACAAGAGCACATAACTGGAACACTGACCCACAGTGGTGCTAAAAGAAAGACATGAAAGAAAGAAACTAATGATAAGTAAACAGTGAGGAACCATGAGTCATGCAGGTGTCAGTGCCATGTTATACCTACATGTGGCGCAGGAACATCATCACGGTTCAGTGGTTTTAGTTTCATTCCAGCCGTGTGCAGTGGCTCAGTAGCACGGTGCTACACAGCGAATAACAGGAATCACCAGACTAAAAACCTTTGACTGCAGCTCATCTTAATTTTGTTGTAGGAAATCTGGGCGATACAAAAAGGATTCCACGAAAAAAGGTTAAATGTGTTAAATAAAAGCTAATAAAGTAAAATAAATACCAATAAAAAAGGATAAGTGTGAACAAATATGGATGTTAACAGCAGCATTAACACTGTGGCCCGGCTTGTTTCTTCTTTTGTTACATTCAATGCAAACTAATTTCTGTCATGCCTACATTTGCATCATTTTTAGGTATATTTCATTTAAACCTAGTTTGTAATAAAGCAGCTGGCAGATTTCTGCTGATTTTCAGACGTTGGCTGGTCACAGACTGTGCGTGAAACAGCAGAAGCAGATTCTTTGTGGCGGCGCTTTAGAAGTGCCTTTGATTTCTCAACCATGTTTTGGCTCAGAAACCTAATAACACAGACTTACACACACTCACAGCTCTGCTGACTGCACAGACAGATGCAGACGTTTGTAACAGTATCCACTTCATCACCTGCTGGTCTGAGAGGCAGGTGATTGTCCGTCCACAGAGACGCTTCATCTGCCGGACATGGTTTATAAGGCGTGCCACTTGTTCTTTGTCCTCAAAGTTTTAAGTTTCCTCAGTTTTTTTAAAGACACGCTGTAAACCACGTCAGGAAATGCCCAGAATTTGTCATGTCTGTGGTCGGTGCAGAAATGCACTTTTGTGCCCCTTAAACTGAATTATCTGTTTTTCATAGATTCAGCTAAAGAAACCAAATGTTGTTTTGCTATTAACATCTGTGTACAAACACAGTTTAAAATAGGTTCTTTAGTTGTAGACACAGCACTGGTTCATATATGGAATAATTCAATTACAGCTTACAGAAGGAAAAAATGTCCTCTGACCGTTTTTCTCTGGAAATGCTCCGATGCAAGAACCGAACTGAGAATGTGTGAAAAAGCAGTGAAAGGAAAGGTGAGACAGACCTTCAGAGTAGACTATTTCTCAAGAACATTTCCCATTTATTTGACTGTAGCTGAGGCCATAGTTAATAAAAGACTATGAAAATGATCACTGAAACCATGAACTCATCAGGAAAGTGTCTCCCAGGGTGGGCAGCATGATGGTGTACTGGTCAGCTTTGTCGTGTAGTCTCCATTATCTCCCAGTACCTATTCATGCAGGTTTTCAAGCTTCCTTCCATAGTAAAGTAAGTAATTGATGAGGTGCTTAAAGTGTATAGAATAATAATGTATCAATAAATGTGGCTTGTAGTCCAAAAAACTGTCTACAGCTGTCAGAACTGTGGACATGGCTTCTACATTCAACACAGACGCTCTCACACTCCCGACACCAACGTCGTCATCGGTTTTGAATACATTTATTCTTTTAAAGTAAATGTATGTGTGCTGTATGCATTTTGTTGTCGACACCAACCAAAATACTGTTTTTGGTAATTAACATTTGAAATGATGAAGGCACTTGAAAAGTAACACAAAATGATCCGCCTTCCCAGAAAAACACACAAACTTTTCAGAAGTACTTTTTTCCTCCCAGGCTTCTAGACTTCTGATTGGCCAACATTTCTACATGGCTAGGATTTGGCATGTTCTTAGGCAACATACTGAATGCCAAACTGGATCCTAATCTTATTGCTTGCTTTGAAATCAGTGACGCCGTATCGTGTGTGATGGAAAGATTCACTTCTCTACGCAAATACAGCTGTCACTGGATTACTTCATGTCCTGAAGCGGGTGATCTCCACATCCATGTAGATGCTAAAAATGACAGCCTCAACATGGCATTTAATCTGTTATTAGACTCAATTGGTTTCTGTCAAAATGTAAAAGAACCCACCCACCACTTTAATCACACTCTAGATCTTGTTTTAACATATGGCATAGAAACTGAACATTTAACAGTGTTTCCTGAAAACCCTCTCCTGTCTGATCATTTCCTGATAACATTTACATTTACAATAATTGATTACACAGCGGTGGAGAGTAGACTTTATCACAGTAGATGTCTTTCTGAAAGCGCTGTAACTAAGTTTAAGAATATAATCCACCCACTGTTATCATCTTCAATGCCCTGTACCAACACAGAGCAGAGCAGCTATCTGAACGCTGCTCCAACAGAGGTCGATTATCTTGTTAATAATTTTCCTGCTTCGTCAGAAGTACTTGACTGCCTGGTATAACTCTCAAACGTGCACCTTAAAGCAGATAACTCGTAAGCTGGAGAGGAAATGATCTTTCACAAATTTAGAAGATCATCATTTAGCCTGTATATGTATTTTAATTTATTTATTTTCTACCATTTTTAAATCCAGAAATGGTTATGTAGCCAAATCTCAGTATATGTGCAGTTTCTGAAATGCTTGTCTGGGACCATCAACCATTCTGTGCTCAGAGTCACTCTCCCATTCTGATACGCACTGATAAACAACTTCTATTGTAGCTCTCTCTCTCACTGCTGTATGTGTGTATGGGGCTAGGCAGTGGCATTTCAGTTAGTTAGTAGGTGAATAGATGACCAGGTATTTCCTGCAGTAACTGGTCTCAACCAAAGTGATGCTGATTAATATGACATGTTTTGTTTTTGTTTACATTTTTATTAGCCCTGCACATAAAAATAGATATATAAAGAATCCATGTTACCTCTTTGTAATGATCAAAATTCTGATTAATGACTTTAAATGAATTACAGTCAACAGAACCTGAGCTGAACTTGAGCTGAAATAGCAGGTAAACACTGGTGTTAATGCAGTTCTTTCTGTTTAGGTGCACAGCTGTGATTAATGTGAATACACTTATTTCTACTAATGTTTCATTGAAGTCACTTCACACAGTCAGTTAAATGTATTTAAATTAATTTCAGCACAGCATAAGTTAATAAACTGAAAATGTTTCATTTTACAGTTTTGGATCAGAATTGTTTGTTATTATAAAACATTTTTTAAATTTAAAGTAGTTTTAACATTTAACAAGCATTATGACCACTCCTGCATGACACGCTTTCACTCCTGCTCCAGCTCCAGTACAGGCATGGATCCTACAAAACATCTAAAGGTTGTCATCAGTATTTGGCACCAAGAACGGGTTATTTTGGTTGTATAAATTACCCCTAACCCTTCATAGATCAGACAGAGATACTTGTAAAATAATGAATTATTTGGATGATCTCTAAGTGCTCATTGGCCCTGACACTTACACATTTGTGTGCGTGTGCAGTCTTGCTATGTCTATATAAAGAAAAAAAGAGTAACTTTAAAATTCCCACCAAGAAGCAGAGAGCCAGAAATGTCTTTACACTAAATCTTTACGGCCATGTGGTGGGGTTTGGCATGGAGGGTATGCCACACTGATCACTAATGTAGAGAAGAGGGGGTTGGCAGAACCTAATGAAGAAAGCAGCTACCCTGAAGAGAAGTGAGAACAGGCGGGTGGGGGGGTTTGAGTTGTTTTGTGTAGGATTCCTCAAGCACAACTACAAAGATGTTGCAGAGACCAAAAGCGCCTTTGAACGTTTCAAAAAGAGGAACATGATTGTTGGGTAAACCATCTCTTCAACACTTCTCACCACCACCAGGGAAGGAGGACCTTTGACCTCCAGTAAGTACAGGGTTAAGCCACAGCAGCCACCTAGCCATCCTGAACTGGCCCTCTCTAACTACTGCCCACCACTGCCACCCAACCTCAGACACTCCAATTTCACTCCCACTGCTCTGCCTTACTCAACTACAAGAAAAAGCTCGAAATTCAAGTCTTTCTCTTTGGTCTCTTCTGAGCCGTTCCTGTGGCTCAGGAGTCAAGAATTCAATTAGTTAAAAAAAGAGAAGAAAAGATCGAAGCTGCAACAATACAGCGATAAGGGGGCAGAATGTGCGTTCCCACACACTAAATACAGAGCGCTTTTTCTGGGGCCCACAGAGCCAGAGAACCTACACCGCAGGAGGCGAGAATAATCACAGCTCGTTCCAAACCCCCTCATTACAGACGCGCATGCACACACACACACATGCACGCACCTTGCATTCCTGACGCACACAGATAGTTTCATTCAGACACGTATTACAAGCAGACATTCCACCTAAGAGCAACACACCTTGCAGATCCCCCACACTTACCATGGATAAACATACACTCTGAGAAACAAACACACAAGTATTCCCATCAAAAACACACTTGGCACGTGAAAGCCTGCTGCACTCGTACAGGTGTTCTCCTGTCTTGAGTTTACAGCAAGTAGTGTTTTAGAGCTACACTTAAACTGGCAACTTTGTAAACAGTTTCCAAGCAATTGATACTTAATAATTACTAGAGCGATGCATAATTGAAATAGGTAGACAGAGTATATCTGTAACTGCAAACAGTGTGTTGATGGTTATTAAGGATCGTTGTTTTGTCTATAGATTTTTCTTTTGTGGAAGTCCAGTGGTTAGCACTGTTGTCTCAAAGCAAGAAGGATTTTGGAAAAACACTATATAAATGGCAGTCCATGTCTGTTTCCATCAGGAGGGGCATATTTTGGGTGAATATATGCACTATAGTATCAATCAAACTTTCATTTTTATAGCAACATTCATGCAGATTATCAAACTTTTTGACAGATGACTGACAAGCTGATAACGAGGAAATAAAAATTGAAATGGCCTATAAGAAGAATAAAAGTTGATCAAATACAATTAATAAAAATTAGAAAATACATTCAGTAATATCCATATCTCAATCATTTTCTTCCCTTTATCTGGGGTTCGGTCGCGGGAGAAGCAGCCTAAGTAAGAACGCCCAGCCACTTCTTCTAGCTTATCTGGTTCTACTATGAGCACCTGTCGGATTGCTCAACTCCTCACCCTATATCTAAGGGAGAGGCCTGCCACCCTTTGGAGAAAGCTAATTTCTGCCACTTGTATCCACAATCTTATAATTTCAGTCACTATCCAGAGCTTGTGACCATAGGTAACAGGAAGGGACTGGTAAAGCAAGAGCATCATTGCAGGTGTGGTCCCAATCCATCTGCTCCCTTCACCCCTCACTCACATGAACAAGACCCTGAGAGTCTTAAACTACTCCCCTGGGGGGCAGTAACCTGTCCCTGACCCAGAGTAGGCAGTTCACTCTTTTCTTGGCTTAGGACCATGACTTGACTTGAAGGTGCTCTTCACATTCCACTGCAACCCTCTAATAAAACCAACAGAAACACATCGTCTACAAAAAGCCTTCCACCACCTGAGTAGAGCTAGAAATTTTGTCCATAAAAACTATGAGCCGCATCGGTGATAAGGGGCACCCCTGAGTCCAGCATTTACTGAAAAGATTCCGAAATATCGCCACCAATCATGCTCCTGTAACGGTTATACAGGGATTGAATGGCTGGTAGGAATGGGTCAGACATCCTATACTCCCAAAGCAATTCCCCACAGGATAGTCTGAGGAACGCAGTTGAATGCTTTCTTCAAAAACAACCACATGTAGACTGGTTGGGTAAACTCCCATGCACCCTCAAATATCATTGTAAGGATAAAGAGCTGGGGCACAAAAACCACAACCACATTGTTGCTCTTGCTTCCAAGGTTCGACTAAAGACAGACAAACTGTCCTCTCCAGTACCCTTCAATAGGCCTTACCCGGGAGGCTTAGGAGTGTAATCCCCCTGTAGTCAAAACACATCCTCTGGGTCTCCCTCTGGGACCGCCACCACAGTGTGCCAGTCTAGAGGTTCCGCCCTAGATCTCCATGTGGTGTTGTAGAGGCGTGTCAACCATTATAGCCCTATAAAATCCAGGACCTTTAGGAACTCGGAGTGAACATCCACCCTAGGGTTCCGGCCACCAAGGAGTTGTTTAATTGCCTCACTGACCTCTCCCCTTGTGATGGGAGAGTCATCCCCTCGTTCCCAGACTCTGCTTCCTCTCCAGAAGATGTGTCAGTAGGATTAAGCAGGTCCACCCCCACTATCCAACATCTGAGTAGAGTACTACCTCGTCCCCAAGTCGCCTGACAATTTGCCAGAATCACTTTGAGGCATACTGAAAGTCTTTTTCCATTGCCTCACCAAACTCCTCCCACAACTGAGTTTTTGCTTCAGCTACCACCTGAGCTGCATTCCACTTGGCCTGCTGCTATTCTTCAGCTGCTTTTAAAGTCCCATAGGCTAACCAGGACTTCAGCCTCATGGCACCTTTCACCTGTCCACTACCTTTCTCGAGGACTACCACCGTATCAGGCACCAACCACACTGTAGCCATAGCTCCTTGCTGCAGCCTTAGAAATGGAGGTGCGGAACATGGTCCATTAGAACTTAATGTCCCCAGTCTCCCTCCAAATGCTGTCAAAGTTCTGCCAGAGATGGGAGTTGAACATCTCATGGATCAGGGCCTCTGTCAGGCATTCCCAGCACACCCTCCCAATACATTTAGATGTGCCAGGTCGTCCAGCATCCTCCTCCACCACCTGATCCAACCTACCATGAGGTAGTGATCAGTTGATAGCTGGGCTTCTCTTTTTAACCGAGTGTTTAGAACATATGATCACAGATCCATTGATATGTTTTCAAAATCGACCACTGACCTATGACCTAGGGTGTCCTGGTGCCATTTGCACATCTTTATGTTAAAAAGTGGTGTTTGTTATAGACAAACTGTTATTTGCACAGAAGTCCAATAGCAGAACTGCACTCTCTGTCACTTGATGCATTGCTCATGTGAATTGAAGTCTCCCAATAGGACAATGGAGTCATCAGATGGAGGACCCTGAAGCACCCCATCCAGTGACTCTCAAAAGGCAGTCATATTGTCAGGACCCATTCCCCGAAGACGCAGGGAAACAACCCTTTGTCCAGTGGCAAAGCCTCCACATGTACAGGTAGCAAACCAAGGGATACAAGAATACCCACCCCTCTTCACTGCCTCTTATTGAGGACAGCTCCAAACTGGAAGAAAGTCCAGCCCCTCTTCAGGAGACTGGTTCCAGAGCCCGACCTGTGTATTGAGGTGAGCCCAACTATATCTAGTCGGGATCTGTCAACATTACACACAAGCTCGGGCTCCTTCCACACCAGAGAGGTGAAATTCCATGTCCCAGTAGTCAGCCTCAATAGCCTGGGATTGGACCGACATGGCCCCCATGCTTGACTGCTGCTTGATGCACAATGTACCCGACCTCTACAGCTCCTCCTGCGGGTGGTGGGCCTACAGGAGGGAAGGACAATGTAGCATCTTTGCACCCAGCTAGGTACCTATGGTACTTTGTAATGTTTGACTTTTTGGATTACATGATATTTGCGTTATGGTCTGGCAGTTACTTGTTATATATGCAAAATGATCTTAAGTGTACAATCTCTCATCTTGTTACAGAGTAATTTAAGCAGAGTTCAGTTATGTTTAAACATTGCAACATCTTGATTTGTTTGTTTTTTAGATATTCGGTTGTAGATTTGCTGCTGTGCTTGGGATCATTGTCCTGTTGCATCACCCAGTTTTGGCCATGATTTAGTTGTTAGACAGGTGGGCTCACATTTGTCTCTAGAATTATTTGGTATACCCAGGAGTTTATGGTTTACTCAATAATTACAAGGTGCCCAGGTCCTGTGGCCTTCGTCAGCCGTCCACCAGCGGTTGATAGTTGGTATGAGGGGTTTGAAGCTAAATATAGTGCTGTGTATTATGGCCAATCCCACTTTGGGATTGTCTGTCCACAGTTTTGTTGTTTGTTATCATTAGGGTTTTTTTTTTAAATTCAACATCATTATTATTATTATTACATTTGCAGCTTTGAAAATCTAAGAATCCTAGAGATCAGATATGATAGGCAGGCAGGATACCTGATGGATAACTGCCCAGCCTGACGTTGGGCAAATACAAAGAGACATTTGCTCTCACATTGACACCTGGGCAGTTTAGATTCACATTTAACCCAACCTTGATGAAGCCGGAGTATCCGGAGAGAAGCCACGCAACCACGGGGAGAACATGCAAACACAGAGTCTTTGTGTCTTGGTGTGAGGCAACAGTGCTAACCACCACACTACCAAGCTGCCCGTTTGTGTTATTATTATTCTTAGTTTGGCAGCTTTGAAAATCTAAGAATCGTAGAGATCATGAAGCTATGATAATTAGTTCATTTTTGTTTTTAATCATATTTTCTTACACAACAATCTGCAAGTCAGTTATCCAGAATGTCGAGATATTTTAGCATGTGGTAGTTAGAAGTACAGATCTCTGTAATTTCTTTGGTGGTTCAACAAGTCTGTGTTAGATATAAGCTTAATAATAATGAGAAATATAATAACCTCAGATCACCGAAATGAAAGACAAAGTGATATAATATTCCTTGTTATGTTTAAGAAAATCTATCACAATGATCTTTTCTCCTAATCCTATTTGCTGTTGCAAATTTGTTGCCAACGCAGTTTGTATACAGCAGAGTTCTTCCACGCTGATGTCCAGTGTGGGACATCGCGTTAGGTCCTGGTCTATTCCACCCGGCTGAGCAGCCCCAGCTGAGGAATGTCCTGCTGACCCCACAGACATGAGACACAAACAGAAGCCAAAAGGGCCACAGGGGGTGGTGATGGGACAACAGGGTCCAGGCATGCGCGTGTGTGTGTCCCCATGCATAAGAGTGTCTATTTGTGAGAGAAAAAAGTGCATGCTTGTAGGCAGGCAAATGTTTGTCCATGCATGTCGTTGTGTAAAGGGGTAGGGGGCGAGGGAGAGAACCCTGGAAGTGAAAGAAAGAGAGGGAGTGTGCATAGGGGGTTTGGAGGTCAGCACTTGCACCCTTTGAGCATTGTTTCCCTCCCTGGCAATATAAAAGCATCATAACCCTTTGAGCCCAGACATATTTAGAAACCACATAAAAGCACTTTTTACAAACTAGATACACGTCGGTCACAAAGCCCGGGGTCAAGCGCAACAAATTAACAGCCCTATTTCTGACAGGGGGTGGGGGTGAGAGCTGGAAGCTTGGTGACAGGCTGGAGCTGAAATGCTGGAGCCCAGCTTCCCAGGGTGGTGAAGAGGGCTGCTTTCTTGCATTCATGTGTAATTGGTCTGAGAGGCTGAGTGAATGCTGACTTACTTTTGTTTCTATTATAATCCTCTTTATAGAAGACTTGCCTACCGTAACTCGAACAAAAGTCAAGACGGCTACTATGAAAGGCAAGAATCTTATTTGTCGCTTATTTGTTTCACACATTGAAACCCCCGTCGCGATTTTTAGCATCTTAGAGAAGCCTTTATCAAATGCTGATGCATCTCCAAAAAGGTAGGTCATCATGAAAACCTTATGTAATTCAGAAAGTTCAAATGCAATTAGTTTTCATTATTTAAGCATTTTCATACTCTTTCATATTACCACCCACTCTTCCTTCAGGTTTTCCTTTAAAATCTCACATATGCCTCTTTCTTCCACCTTGATGAGATTCCCAGCTCTAGATGCACCCCCCCCCCCCCCCCCCCCCCCCTGCATAATACAGCCACACACAGTGTTCTTTGGGTTGTACACTCCCTCCTTTCTCTCCATATGTAGGCAGCATCTCTGTGGCGCACACGTTCTAGTTTCTACCAAAGGTCCAGTGTCCATAATCTTTCTCCAGGTTGTCCTTAACATCCTTCTGTCTGTCTTCCACAGAAGAGGAGTTCCTGTTGAACTCTTGTGCAGGGTTCTAGTGATTGTCCTCATTGAGACTACAGACCAGGTTCAGTCCTTCACTCGTGTCCTGGCAGTCATTCTCTCACTTGTTGTTTTTCCATAGTCTTTAAAATCTTTTGCTTTCTCTACCTCTGCCAGGCTTGTTCTGTGCTGTTTGGCTCACTTTACATTTCTAGATGAGACGCCTCACTCCAGACACTTGGAAATGCTCTAAACAAATTTCTTTCATTTTTGGCATGGGCTGTGCTCTGGCTCAATTAAAAGCTCAGTTTTTCAGGGGCCAATAATATCCTCCCTGGTCATTTTTGTTTTTTCTGAAATAGTTCTGTTATCGTGTCCAAATAAAAATAATTTGTTAATTCTAAAGAAAACTAGTACCGTAATTGTCGGACTATAAGCCGCTACTTTTTGCACAAGCTTTGAACCCTGCGGCTTTTAGTCAGGTGCGGCTTTTCTATGGATTGTCCCTGATTTTTGTCATATCGTAAGACGATTTGTTTTTTGTTCCGCTGTTGTACGGCACTACGTTGCCTGGCGGAAGGATCGGGGTTCAAGATTGGTATGTTGGTCACATGTCCGTCCGCCAGGCAACATAGTGCCGTACAAGTAGCGCGAAAAACAAACTTCAAAGTAGCGCTACGCGTTCAGCGGGAGGCGTGGATGACGAGCGGCGATAAACTTGCGAAAAGCAAGTTATGCTCAACTCCACCGGTGGAACCTGACAGCGTGGAAAAGTGTGAAAACATCCACGATCACCAACGGATTTGAAGGGCTGGACTGCTGCATGATGGAGAGGAGGACACCGCCACGGCCCTTCAGAAGGTGTTCGACTCCGACACTGACAACGAGGATTTCTTTGGTTTTGAAAGTGACAACGAAAGAAAGGAGCTGAGAGTGGATGACGAAGCCATCCTGAGCCTGTTCGTCTCCGACACTGGAGAAGAGGACTTTGGTGGTTTTAGTGGCAGGAAGAAGAGAAAGATGGTGAATGACTGACTTTTCTTCTTGTTAAAGCCGTGTCACTGCACCTGAGCCTAAAAGGTAGTCCGGATCTATTTTTCTGGTGTGCTGTAGGTTACTGTTATGTACTACATTTGTTACTCATTTATGAAGCACAGCACATGTGCAAATATGTACCCATAACTTGTTTTTCAAAATATTAATAAAAGTTATGTCTCCAAACAGCCATCTCTTTCCTGACAATTCCCTTTGTGCATATTCTCTTACATATGATAAGTCAACATTGAAACACCTGCGGCTTTTAGTCAGGTGCGGCTAATGTATGTACAAAACAGGATTTTCCCCTGATTTTAGCTTGTGCGGCTAATATTCGGGTGCGCTTTGTAGTCCGGGAAATACGGTATGTGTAGAAAATAAACATCATAACAATAATGGGATGGCTAATCATTTTGTCTTCAACGATATTTACATACTGGCCTTCCTCTTAACTACACCCGCTCTAGAATTCAGGTCAATCAGGGCTTGCTAATCAACCACAGTCAACACACTGTTTTGGAGTAGTTTTGGCACTGTGGGCAGAAATACATTATAAATAATCACAGACTGCAGAAACTTGACACTAAACTTAAAACACTATGAATTCTGTGGACATCTATCATGGCAGCAGTCTCCTCCATGATTGTGATTGCATGTAATGAACTGGATAGAGACTTTTTCCCTCATTTGCCCACATTTGTAAGGAAAATGCATTTGTGGGTTGAGCAGCAGATGCGTATGTGAAAAACACCCATGTCAAATGTTCTGCCAGCCAGTCCACATAGTAGGGGATGTCAGACACAAGCTCCGAAGACAACATCTCAAGAAGATGGTTTAAACACACCCTATCATCACTCATCATTTTTCCAATAAAGTTCGTTCCAACCGTGTGAACTGGATAGATGTGACTCTGATCAGCTGTTTGGGCTGCGTTTTATGGGCTCGGTCTTTGAAAATGTGATAAAAAATGAAGCTACCTCTTGGTGCTTTCACAAAATTGGGACAGTAGAAAACTACTATGTGAACTCCATGAATTTAAGGTTTTCCTACATGATATTCAGCTTGTGTTGTTCCTGTTGAAAGCAGCAGAGGACATGCTCTCACAGTTACCCCAAGATAAAAAAAGGCCGATGTTGTGACGTCGGAGTTCACATGAATGCAGCTCGTGCGCTGCACATAGAAAGCAACCTTCTTGCTGTGAGGCAACAGTGCTAACCACCGCGTCACCGTGCTGCCTCAGATTATGTCATCAAGTACAAATTACTTCTGCGCATTTTTAAGTATAAATTCAACACGATGTAGCAAAGTTTGCAGGTGTATTAACACCAGTTTTAGTAACATACATGCATAAATTAAACAGCAAAGGTGACATACTAAGATTAGCAGCAGAAAACCTGAGCAAGACTGTCATCATCACCGCTATGGCTGCTAATTTATTTGGACAGTGGAAATGGTGAGAAGCATCAGTAGTTTTAAGCACAGTGCCAAATGAGACTTGTACAGCAGCGTTTCACTGACCTGATTAATCATCAGAGATCAACAGAGTGCCACATATTCGTGGCAGAAATACACACACACACACACATATATTGTTGCACAATCCGAGTGTGTTTACATTTCGATTTTGCGTTTTATATAAGAACGTTAGCAGCGCAATGAAATACAAGTACTGCTCCCCCTGGTGGTTACATTTTACATTACCACTGGTTTTTCTAAATGCCGCTTAGCGGTGTTACCACTCGTGGTTGCATCATCCACGTCGCAGGTGGGGGATATCCTTACGGTCGACCGTCGGTCACGATTCCATCAGGGATCAATCATGATCCTGTCACTGATGAGACCATTTTAAGTGTCTGTGTCTGGTGCTGCCTGTGTTTTTGTATCAGTGTGTATGAATGTGTGTTTGGAGAGATGAAAAATTGTTGTTTCTTTTTGACCTGCTGATATGACTGGTTCCCACTGAACACACATGGGCCTTCAGATGATACAGCCAGCTGTTGAGGTTGGCCAGGGTGTTGCTAATGAGAGGTGATGTGATGGGGAGCCACTGACTGAGCAGAAGAGAAGGAGTCTGGTCAGAGATGTGGCTGCGTGTTTGTTTGCATGTGTTTAGGTAAAATTAGGCACGATAGAGGCTTTGACCTTAACAGCTATAATATCAGTCCATTGTTCTGACTCCAGATCAGATCTGGTTGGTGATTCAGTTGGCTTAGGAAGCAGAAGAAATAAGAAGGAGTCATTCTTTGTGTAGGTGGTGTCCCCCTCCTCTCCTCTTGCTGTGATACAGCCAAGTCAGGGGTGAGTAATGTGAGTAATGGAGAGTAATAGGGTCCAGATAGCAAGTGTGACTATAACCCTATTGTATCCTGTGTCAGGAAGGTCAGAGGTCACCCACTGTGCCTACTGGTCCCAGACCCATCTGGGTCATAAATGAGTTTACCCAACACTAATTACTGGGAACCTGCCAAAGGTCTGTGCTATGTGACGGGGCTGACAGCTGCCCGCATTACTGAGCGTGTGTTTTCCTGCAAACATGCACGTTCTTCGTTGCTCCAGTTCAAAGTACATACACGCCAACAGCATGGCTCAGTCGCAGCTCTGCTTGGTACGCTTTGCACCGCTGCAAGGCCTTTGTAAGGCCAAGTCCTGTTAGGTTTGGCAGCACAGCCTCCAGGATGATAAATGCTCAGTCAAGCCAGTGCATGTGATTCCACCACAGTGCCATTACTGTTCACAAGCAGCTTGTTTGTCTGTGGAGCTAAAAGTATATGCTGATTCAACTTGAGCTGTGTCAAGCAGAGGAGAGGGGAAGAAGGTCAGACAGAGCATGTGGCCCTTTCAACATAAGAGAGTCTGGTCCTGAGGAGGAACATGTAGGCTGGAGTACAGCTGCATCCTCGACATCTCACAGAACCTTGTAGGTTTTGTTCTACAAATGTTTGTCAAGATTATGGACTTGACTCTTTATAGAAATACGGCATGAACAATATGCCATATAAAAAAAATGTAATAAAGAACAAGATGATGGTTATGGTGCTGGTTGGGTTCCAGTCCCGCTTTGTGTCTTTCTGTTCCCGCCTCAGTTTTCTCTTGTTTCCCCTCAATTCTTTAATACAGGTGTGGGCAACTCCAGGCCTCGAGGGCGCCTGTCCTGCAGGCTTTAGATGTGTCCTTGATCCAACACAGCTGATGAACTAATCGTGCGATTCAGGTGTGCTGACCCAGGGTGAGATCTAAAACCTGCAGGACAGCGGCCCTCGAGGCCTGGAGTTGGACACCCCTGATCTAATACATTCAATCTAGAAATATCTTCTATTAAAAGCTAGTTTGAGATAAAGTTCTCCCCATGTACCGTGCTACCTCATCACTTGCTCAAAATCTTGCTTTGAAGTTTTAGTTGGTTCTGCTTTTATGTAATTTGATGACTCTGAAGTTCAAAGTTAGCAGTGAGCTTCCTATCTTACCACAGATTAAAAACTAGGACATTAATAATCTTGGGAATTTACTCTGAATTATAACAAACAATGCCATGCAGTGAGTTTCATCAGTAATACACAAAAAGAGAGCAGATTCAACTTCTGTCAGCTTGGAACAGAAATCTGAACTCTGATGCTGGAAGGAGACTTTTTATTTCTACGTAGGCTGCAAATTCACAAATGCACAGACTTAGCCAGCGTTAGCATGACTCCGTGGAGCCAGAATCTGTCTAATCTCGTACCTGTAAGCTGTGCCTGAATGGGAGGTTGAAAGCATGACAAGTGTAACTGACAAGTCTGTGGAAATGATGCAGTGTGATATTTTCCAAATAACATCTCCACCTACTCCAGTACAGACTTGAGTCCTCATTATTTTGACATAAGCATCTGTCAGTAGCTACCTCTGCATGTAAAAGGCGGGTCCTCCCCCTGTCTGTCAACCCTGTAGGAGGGCACTAAGCTCTGAGTCTCCACATCCAGTTCAGCCCTCCTAGTCAGCCTTCTCCCACAGTGCTCCTCCCCTCACCTTTTCCTCTCCCTAACCTCCCCACATGCGTGACATTCACTGTGCATACCGAGGCTGCTAATTCCAACCTGCCTCTTGAGTCAAAGGCTCGAGCGGTCTTTTCTTGTCTTTTATTCTGCTGGGAAACAACATGTGCTGAATGTAAGACCAGAAGAGAATCTGGTTATTTGTGATAATGAACATTTTCCTACCAGACTCCCCATTTCTCTCCATTCTGGTCAGACAAACCCTGCATGTGCTGTCTACACGTACTGTATGCATGCAGCTGTGCTACGCTGGCCCCAGAGACAAACATTCTTATTCAAAATGAACCTTTTATGTGATGAGAGAACATTTTTATAACAATTGCTAAATGAGGTCAAGAAATCAAGTGCAAAGTGGGCCTCGATGAATCCTCTAAGGTGCTGCCGCTGGTGCTCTGTACAGACAGCAGTCTCGAACCTGCGCTCACAGTTTTGTTCCTTTAGCAGTGCAAAACTGTCTTTTTCAGAAACACTTTCTATGCTGTGCACTCACATGTGCTCCCACAGAGAAAGGAGACTATAGACAGTCTTCTGACTCTGAGACAGCAGAGCTAGCACAAACTGTCAAACTGTATTAAATCACTTTTAATTTCACTCAAAGTAAACACTTCAAATGTTTTTAAAAGGGAGTTTTTGTGTATCTTTTGCTACTTTGCAATATGTGATGCAGGCGTTCTGGGATAATCTCTTTATGCACTTTTAGAGCATCTTGAGCCCAGCAGCTAAATCCTGCCGGCTCCTCATACTTGTCCCTTTCTGATTCGTGCTGGATCCACTGTTTCAAACTGTGTCTGTTCATCTGGATGTTCAGATGAAGCCACAGGGAAGCAAATCTAAAAAAGAATAATGATTTGAAATAATAAGATTTCCAGATCTCAGCATCATTTATAAAATGTCTTCTGTGCATTTTGGAAAGTACGCTGGTTAAACAGGAAACGTTGGAATGACCGCTTCCTTTTACATATGTGGACATAAGGGTCATTTTCATCCACTGCAATTGTTTTTAATATATTTTTCCATATAGGACAATAAGCCAGCTGATAAAAATGAAAAGTAAAAATTAAATCAATCATTTTGGGTAGATTCCTACCTTGTTTTCTTGTGTCAGTACATGTTTGTTCACCTTGTTTAAGGACATGTTCTGCCTCTCTGTGTGCAGCTCCTTCGTCACAGGCACTGCATGCTGCGAGAACTTCTCCCCTCTCTGCATCTGGGATGTTGAACGGTGAGTCAGGAAGCTCCTCGCTATAACAACGTTGTGTTGAGCAACATATCGTTAAAGTATTGTTAGTCACACAACACATGCTTCCATACACCCTGCTTTGTTTTTTGTCATGTAAATGTTTCAATAATTATTAGCTCAGCTAGAAACTTTTTGATAATGAGCAGCGGCAGCTTTGGCTGTAATCCACATGACAGAAGTGCAACGCGATGAGCTGTGTACGGTGTTTCTGTACAACACAATATACAACACGCACAAGTTCAGTCTTCTAAATCGTCATGTGTTCCTGTGAAAGGTTACACAGTCCTGAAACGAGAACAATGAGCATGTTTTATGTTATTGTGAGACTCGAAGCAAAGATTCAGCATGTGTGATGAGCTGGAATCAAAACTCCTCAACAGTCTTAATTCACCGGATCTCTGCCTATTTCGACTTTTGTTGATTTTCCATCTTACTAACAAATCTGCATCAGCTTGAAAACTCCATGGAGCAAGTCTTTGTCAGTCCAAAGTGAGGACCTGAAGCTCCTGTCATTGAGCCAGTGAGAACAGACTGACGGCGCACGACGACCGGAGGCTGTTGTTGTGCTGTTGGGTTTTTCTCCCGGCTGAACAGGAAACACTACCCTGACATGAAATGAATTTGATTATTTAAAGAGAGATGGCCCTTGAACAGCATTTATATATTTGAATGATATTGAAATGTTATGGCAGCAGCCCTGTTTCCCAAAATGTTTGGACCTTAGAAAAAACCTCTAAATAATTTCAAATATGACAGAAGGAGCTGACATCAGGCCGGACCAAGCGCAGAGGATGGAAGTCTAAGTAGTGAAGAACAGAGCATCCAGCCTTCAGAGCTTAGTCCACGTGGATGGACGTTCACTCCTCACACCTGACAACCTTCTGCAGCCTTTGAGAGGGAGAGCAGCTGAGAAACACTGACAGCAACATTTTCTGAACAAATATTATCAGTGAACTCGACCGTGTGAAGAAGACACGAGTGTCAGAAGTGGCAGTGCTCTACACGCTCGGTGACCTTGCCAGCATCAGGATCACACTACAGGGAAATACTTTGTTACTGTACTTAAGTAGGATTTTTCAGGTACTCGAGTATTTATTTTTCTGACACCTTTTTACTTTTAAATACCAGGTTACACGTTTAATCCGCGCATACATGAGATGTAAGAGGCAAAACCACATCATTTATTATCTATATTTTTTATTATATATTTTCAGTTTTTCTATAGTTCTATAATAATAACTAATCCATGTCAGTGTAAGCCAATAGAAAGGAGCCAAATCGTTTGAAGTTATACTCCAACAGGAAACCGTCAAATCCTTGGGGTTCCAACACGGCACAAAAAATAGAAATGCAATATAAAGCATGATTAACTGTTAGTAAAATCACATATAAATAAACTGTTTTAACACTCTTTATCACTTTAGCCATAAACGACTGGATGTTAAGTCCTTTTATTCAAATTTTGGATAAAGGTTAGCCGAGCGATCTCAGTCTCTGTTCATCTGGACTGACTGTAAACTACATCCAGATAAACAGAAACAACTTTTTGGGATTTGCTCACCTGGATGATTTTGCAGGCATCAAGACGGTTTCTGTGTTATTTATTTATCTCATGTAAATTTCTTTATTTTACAGCTAAACACGGGTATGCAGGCATTTTTTAATTCCTCATTTCTGAGGAAATAATGTGCAAATACACTTTACCTGGAATTTTGTGAATACTTTCAGTGCATCAAACACTCTCCAGCATCAAACTCTGTACATATCAGAACAAAAGCCATCACACCAAACCGAACATCAGCTGCTGCAGCCAGTTTAGAGAAGAACAAACCACAAGCTTCCACAAGGAAGCTTCCTTTGGCTTTGCTTTGGGTTTAACCGTTTTTCTTTCTCACCCTCTTCAAGTCGATTTTGTCTTTTTTCTCATCTCAGAGGGACAAAGAAGTCTTATGATCACCCATATAGAGGTGCATCCCACACAAGGGGCAACCCAACATTTCACACTGTCTTCACTCATGGTTAAACACAGAGAAGGGGAAAAACACATCAAAGAAAAACCACCCCGACCATCGCTCCCAACACCCAACGTTACCCTCGGCTCCTTCCCAAAGGAGGCGCTCCTTTTAACAATCAAACGGTCGGGCTGGGATTCCTCACATTCCTGAATCTGAAAGGAGCGCGGTGAAATGACTGAATCGGAGCAGAAGCTCTGTTAAACAAATGGCAGACGCACATGTGTATGTGACATTGATGTGGTCCCAACACCCACCTCCACTGACTCTGCCAGGAGACGTGCAGTTGTGGAGCAGCGAGCGCAGAGGTGTGGGTAAATTGGGTGGATGCACGGCTCCCCTCTGTTTGTTTTAGTGGCTAAAAACCTCAGCGTGGCTCCTTTTCTCTACCTGTGTGATTGCTTTTGACAGGAGGCCTGTTTCCCAGCACATCCCCAGGATCCAGTTTTGGAGCCTTCAACCCCGCCTGTCACCAAAACACAAAAATATACACACACTACTATTCTACAGCTGCCACATACTGAAGGATAATCAGCCTTTCTTAGTGTTTTTTTCAACATTGTCAATTCATTAGTAAATCCTTTCACTGCTTGCTTGTGTGTGGCCCACTAAAGCCAACCTGACTCCTACAATAAGGCCAGACAGGCTTAAATCAAGACAGACGCTGTGTGTCACGCAGCCAGAAGTCTCTTCATAACAAATACTAAGCCTGTAGCCCCCCCCCCCCACATACCCACCCCACACCCAGCCAGGGCACCAGGCTGCCCATCTCATAAAATAACTTCCCAAGTGCAGCTCGGATCGCTTCATCTGAAGAAATGGATTATTTTTCCAACAAAGTTGCATTTACGTGTGAATCTTTAGCATCAGCCAGTTTCATGTCCTGATCAACCAAGTCTGATAAAACTGCAAAGTTTGAACATATTTAGTGCTGTGAAATTTTCATATAGAAAATCACTTTTCGGTCAATGTTTGAACATGGATACGTCAAAAAACCTGATATTTTCACTGGTCTGTCAAACCATCAAAATAAACCAGAGTCTGTAATCTGGAAGCGCAGAGTGAGTGCACGCTGCGTAAAACATGAAGAAATAACAAATGTATTCAAGCTGTCTCATAAACTCGCATATTAGGGAGCACACCAATATAAAAAAGACAAGTAGTGCCAGTTTCTGAACTGTATATAAATATATCCGGTTGTTCAGTGATGACGTGACGAATCCTACTTCCGGGTCTAAAGTAGTCTGTGTTTAATATGGCTTTTGTGTTGTTAACATGTTTAATGTTTTGTATTTTCTTCTATTTAATCTCAAAAAGCTCCTAAAACAGTCAGTGATCACTGTTGACCTCCCTCGGCTTTTATCACCACTAATCATTTATTTAAGCTCAGTTTTTAAAACCTTAGGATGTAACTACAGCCCAGCCCATGCAGCAGTATATGAATGACTAACCTCGTATTGTGGATGGATTATCTCAGTTGTTCTCCTGGCTGAAGTTTGGTCCTTTTACAGCATCCTGCCATGCGATTACATTTGTTCCTGACCACCGAGAACACTCACGGTAACTTTTATCGAGTGGAAAAAAAGTTAGCTTGTTTATATTATGCTAACATAGCTGTGTCGCTAGCGGTCGCTAGCACATCATTATATAGCAGCTAGCCCAACGTCAGTAACCCTACAAACGTCACTGCTGTTTAGTTTTCTGTCTTCATTTATGCTGGAAGTGATAACAGAGCTGTACATTTGAATTTGTTTCCAAAACCCCGCAGTCAGGACATGCTATATTGTATTTAGATAGAAGCTAGCGAGCTAACTTCCTGCTAACTTCTAACTCCGTTAAATGTCATAAATTCCGTTTTCATGGATGCCTGGATGTTAAACTCAGTTGTTACACCTGGTAGAGCAGAACGCTGATCATTTTATTAAAGATGAAAGACTTTAGACAGTTTTTCAACTCTCAGTAATGCCATAGTGATCGTTTGATATATGGATCTGCAGCGGAGTTTAGGCCCAGACACGGCTAGTGACATCAGACTGAACAACCGGATTTCACAATAATTCAAAACTAGCCCGAATACTTTACAACTAGAATTTGTTAGTAACAAAATGAACAAAATGTGATTTTCGTTCAACTTTAATGCTGGATCGAGCAAACAAAAGTATCACAAAAACAAAAATATCAGTAGAAAGTTCTGTTAACTATATGCACGTTTTGCCTCTCAGTATATTTTAAGTCTTCCGGGTCAATAGGTCTCAAAATAGTAGGTCTAGAAAATAAAAAATATTCACTTATTTAACAAAATGATTTCCTCGGTTATCATTAGCGTATGATCTGGAAACTCCAGAATTTCCTTCCACTCAGGACAGACTTTCAGTTCAACATGAACGCTGAATGAAAATGGCTCTTTCCTGATTTTTGTGGCTAATTTCATGTTAGAAAGTTTTCTACGTGCTTTATTTTACAGCATTGTGAATTTCAGAAATCACCACTATTTAGTGATTTTGCAGTTTGCTTGTTTGGGACTTTGCAGGGTTTTGTTTCATGTTTTAACTTACCGACACTATTGTGGACGTATCTGTGGCAAATGACCGATTCTGAATCATTTAATGGTGACAAAGTTCAAGCTTTTGTCTTTAATATTCTGTTCATGTTAAATCCTCCAGCCTATAAGTGGGTTGACCGACCTCTTTTAATGATCTTGAAAAGTATTTGATATATGAAGTTACATTTCACAGCAATCATTATAAACGTTACACAAATCGGAGACGGCTGAGCAGAAGCCGTGGTTGGTGCGATAAGTTTAGCGCACATCTGTCTTTTCTTTTTCAGGGATGTGTGTGGATATGTCTCGGTTTCTTTGGTGGCATCTGTATAACAGTTTAGGTTATTGAGATCTTGGTAAGTAATAACAGAAGATTCTGCTGGTCACATGAGAGCAGATTTTGACAGATTGCATGGTTCTGCCTCTGTTCTGTGAACACACACCAGTAAAAGCCAGTGGCCTGCCAGTTTGAGATTTCCTGCTGTTTCTTGCTGTGCTTCAGTTCATTTCATGGTGCTGTTACTGCCTTTAAGATCGCTGCACAAATATCAGCTCTTTGATGAAAGTTGTTTTTCTTTTCCTCTCACATTTGGATGCTTTGTGTTTTATTAGCTCGTTTTTAGGAATAACATCGTGTCAACAGGATTTCAATAGCTGGGGTTATGAATTGTTGATCTCTTTTTAGTTAGTGGTAGTGCTGTGATGGAGACATCATTATTTAGTTATGAATAGACAGGCTTGTATCCCTTTGGCTTAAATGAGTTTCCTTTTGTGGCATATGCTAAGCTCCTTGGTTTTGGTGGTAAGGGGAAAATGAGGGGTCACTACCTCACAACCACCTCACAGAGACACAAACTCTTAGTCATGAGACCCGAGCAATGAGAAAGCTCTCACCCAATAAGGCACCCTGTAGGGAAAGCCCTGGCCCAATAAAAAGGTTCCCTGAGGTAAGGCTAGGGGATTACCATCCCAAGGCTATGGATAGAGCTCCAGGTTTAGGGAGGGGGACATTAGCTGAGGCGTAGGGCTGCTCGGTTGCTATGGCCGGCAGTCTCCTTTAAATGGTTGCTACGAGACAGGTATCAAACATGCGAGAGTCGCACACAGTCACGGTCATGGAGGGTATTAAATGGCAACAATGAGACAGTTATTCTCTAATAATCCATCCTGCTGAGTGCAAGTTATTCTTCAGTAATCAAGAGCTGAGGAGCAAGTGGAATGGAGCTGTGATCATAAGAGCGTGGTGCACCGAGGTAGACTGCAGGGACACACTACATCTGCTCGGAAACACAAACTTTATTTTTCAGTCGCTCATTCTGATAATTTAGCTGTCTCGCTGCCCCCACGCTCAGAGAGACACTGGAGGGACAAGGTATCAGTCCACACCTCTTAATCTCTGAATCCAGGTGTTTTTAGTCCCACAGGTATGGAAACTCAAGCACCTGCTCGTGTAGTCTGCCCTTACAAAGATTTGTGGCAGAATGCGTTACACTCACCTTCTGATATTTTATCAGAGCTTTTAACTTTCTGTCTTCAAACGCAGATTCTGTTAACCACAAAACAGAGAACATTAAAGTTACCTCAGAGAACACGAGGTTGCTGTGAAACTCTGTTTGATACCTTGACAGTAAAATCCCAGTCATTTGGCTCCATGCTGTGATGTTAGCACATTTACTCTACATGCAAAAGACTCGTGGTGCAACGGATCAAAACTCTCACGGTTTGGATCGGATCAATCTTCCGATCAGCAAAAAAGGAAAAAAGACAAAAAAATGTAACATTTACTACTTCACTTATTGAAGTATTTTTTGCCTGTTAAAAACATTCAACTCAAGACTCAATTATTAAAAAAAATTATGGTTCAATATAGGGCAGTACAGTCTTTGTATCTACCACTCAATTCAATTCAGTTTTATTTACACAGCACCAAATCACAACAACAGTCGCCTCAAGGCTCATTATATCGCACTCCGCTGCGACATAATGAGCTGTCACGGTCACGAAGCTTTCCGTTGCCCTGGAGCTCCACCCATTTGTAGCTGGGGCAACAGAAGATGCCTGGGACAGTTCAGCCACAACTTAAATCCTTTGCTGCTCAGACATGCTTGGAACGATCTTGCCACTAAAGTGGACGCGCAAACGAGATATCGTAGCGTGGCTGAAGCACGTTCATCGTAGTTTAAACCCCTTGTTTTGCACAACAGAATACGGCCTCCCGTCTGCAGCTAAACACCCCAACAGCTTCTGTAATAGCTTTAGCCCGGTCGGACTGGGCAGCAAACTCCTCTGCTCCTGCACTTGGACCGCTAGCGCTGGCCATAACTATCACTTGACAGACTCACCACGCATACTTTTTTTCCTTCTTTTTCGAATCTTTGTGCGTGCCGAACCGTGGAGTGGGATCGGTTCGGATTACGGATCAACCGTGATCCGTTGCACCAATACAAAAGACCATTAGTTCAAGAGTAAGAGCCACTAACCCAGCCTCAGGTGGTCACAAGCTGGTCATCTACTTATCTGTAGGTTGGAAGCTTGGCTGTTGGGCAAGATACTGAATCCATGGTTGATCTACAATACATTAACTGCAGTGTGAATGTTAGATAGAAAAGCACATAGGCATAGGAAAAGAGGTGCTTGTATGAATGGGTGAAAGAGGCAAGTCGTATAAAGCGCTTACTCCAGTAGTGTAGAAAAGTGCTATATAAGAACCAGTCCATTTACCAGTTAGTCCCAGTGCTGGTCCCATGCCTGGATAAATGGGGAGGGTTAAATCAGGAAGGGCTTTCGGCATTTGGGGCAGGGATAGCTCAGTAGGTAAAGTGGTCACCCCATGATTGGAAGGTCGGCGGTTCGAATCCACTTAACGGCTACCCTGAGGTACCCCTGAGCAAGGTACCGTCCCTACACACTGCTCCCCGGGCGCCTGCTTAGTGGGCTGCCCACTGCTTCACAGAGTGAATGGGTCAAATGCAGAGAAAAACAAGTAATTTCCCCATGGGGATCAATAAAGTATCCATTATTATTATTATTATTATTATTATTATTATTAAAGCTGTGCTAAATCAAAACATGATTCAGACATGATCCTGAGTGATTGCTCAGGAAATATGGGAGCAGCTGAAAGTACCAACATTCTTTCTTCTTAAACTTCCACAAAGTAATCTTTGGGTCTTGCTTCTTTTTCTTGACTTTTAGTCACCCTCCATCCAACCATCTAACACTGCCTAGCAACATTCTCCCCTGACACCACATGTTGGGTTGCAGCGTCTAAAGATAGTCCACGGCATGTTCCTCTACTGCTTTATTCCTCCCTTCTCTTCCCGTCACCTCCACTGAAGTCCATTCTCGTCACCTCTTATCTGGGCACGCTTTCTACCACTTCATCCAACTTACTCCAGAATAACTCTTTCACTTCTAACATTAAATTGACAACATTCAGTATTAGTCCGTTGATTCCCAGCTTCAAACTCAACATCCTCTTCATCTGCACAACACTTTTCATATATTCTATTTCTCTTCCTATCTTCACTATGGTAGAATAGTTTGAATTCCCTCTTATGCCCCTGTGTTTCAAATTTTTACCCTCACATATACACTCATAATCTTCTTTCTCTCTCACGGCCTCAAAACATGCGTTCTCCTCCTCTTCTTTCAACGCCTCCGTCTTCAGCCAACAGTAGCACCGTTTCCACCGGCACCATCCTGGCCAACAGCACCGGTGGCAGTCGTTGTTAACCTGGGCCACGCCCATTCCAGTACGGACGTTTTGTTGATGATCTTCATGTTTAATCTGGCAAAGATTTTATGTTGGTTCCCTTTCCCGATGCAGTCCTCTGCACTCATCCATGCTTGGGGCTGGCAGAATACTGTGGCTTGACACTCTGGCTCTTGCCTTTATTAAAGCAATGACAGATGTGGAGTGAGACGTAGCTTTTATTCGTAAATACTGAAACTGTGACTAACATGTATTAAATAACAGTTGTGTATCGCCCTATACTGTATTCATATTATTATAAAGCTCTCCAATAGCCCCTTAGAGCACCACTAGTTAAGCATTAATTTGTCTAATTATTCAACCTACTGTGCATATTAGCATAGGAATGACTCAGCAATGTCATGCTGGCGAACAAAACACAAAACCACAAAAAAATAACTTTCAGTTTCTTTTTTTCAGTTTTTAAACTCTGTTTAATTTCATATGTGGAATAAAAAAACTCAATAAATACATTTACCACTCCTGTCTTCACTAGATCGATATTCTTAGGCACTCTGGGCTCAGACTTTCGTCGTGGTGCCGGTGTGCTGGATATCAGGTTTGAGTCTCCGTTCCAGCTCTTCACCTGTGGTTATGATACCTTTATTCGACTGTGGGACCTTCGACTCTGCCCAAGGTATGCCACCATTTTCCTCTTGCCAGGTTTGGTTTTAAAGTCAGTGTTTCTCTGGAGTTTGTTTCCTTAAAAGTTGTGTTGCTGTATGAATGTAAATAAACACTGAATTCAGTGAATCATAAATTGGTTGAACTGGTTTGATTCCAGTTAGAGACACAGAGACACAAGTCAAACACGGAGTCCCGCTAGCAAAGCTTCATCTTTGATGGCGCTTCAACAATGTTAAAAATGCCAGTTCGACTGGGTCAAAGCCAAAACTGCCGTTCTTGTGTAGTAATTCTGTCCTGCCGTGGTGTGCATCTATCAGAACTGGTCCAAGGAACAAACAGTAGTGAACCAGCAACAGGGTCATTGACCCATCCATCCATCCATCCATCTTCATCCGCTTTATCCGGGGCCGGGTCGCGGGGGCAGCAGCCTAAGCAAAGAGGCCCAGACCTCCCTCTCCCCAGCCACCTCCTCCAGCTTATCCGGGGGAACACCAAGGCGTTCCCAGGCCAGCCGAGAGATATAATCTCTCCAGCGTGTCCTGGGTCTGCCCCGGGGCCTCCTCCCGGTGGGACATGCCTGGAACACCTCACCCAGGAGGCGCCCAGGGGGCATCCTTGTCAGATGCCCGAACCACCTCAGCTGGCTCCTTTCGATGTGGAGCAGCAGCTGCTCTACTCTGAGCCCCTCCCGGATGGCCGAACTTCTCACCCTATCTCTAAGGGAAAGGCCAGCCACCCTTCGGAGGAAGCTTATTTCTGCCGCTTGTATCCGCGATCTCGTTCTTTCGGTCACTACCCACAGCTCGTGGCCATAGGTGAGGGTAGGGACGTAGATCGACCGGTAAATTGAGAGCTTCGCTTTTACACTCAGCTCCCTCTTCACCACGACGGACCGGTGCAGCGTCCGCATTACTGCAGCTGCAGCCCCAATCCGTCTGTCGATCTCCGGCTCCCTTCTCCCATCACTCGCGAACAAGACCCCAAGATACTTGAACTCCTCCACTTGGGGCAGGAACTCATCCCCGACCCGGAGTGGGCACTCCACCCTTTTCCGGCTGAGAACCATGGCCTCAGATTTGGAGGTGCTGATCCTCATTCCCGCTGCTTCAGACTCTGCTGTGAACCGTTCCAGTGCGAGCTGGAGGCCCTCACCCGATGAAGCCAACAGAACCACATCATCTGCAAAAATCAGAGATGAGATTCTGAGGCCACCAAAGCGAAAGCCCTCCGCCACTTGGCTGCGCCTAGAAATCCTGTCCATAAAAATTATGAACAGAACCGGAGACAAAGGCGGAGCCCATCACCCACCGGGAACGAGTCCGACTTATTGCCGGCAATGCGAACCAAGCTCTTGCAACGGTTATATAGGGATCGAATGGCCCGTAGCAATGGGCCAGACACCCCATATTCCCGCAACACCTCCCACAGGACACCCCGAGGGACACGGTCGAATGCCTTCTCCAAGTCCACAAAACACATGTAGACTGGTTGGGCAAACTCCCATGCACCCTCAAGTATCCTGGAGAGGATAAAGAGCTGGTCCAGTGTTCCGCGACCAGGACAAAAACCGCATTGTTCCTCCTGTATCCGAGGTTCAACTAGCGGACGAACTCTCCTTTCCAGCACCCTGGCATAGACTTTCCCAGGGAGGCTGAGGAGTGTGATCCCCCTGTAGTTGGAACACACCCTCCGGTCCCCCTTCTTAAAGATGGGGACCACCACCCCGGTCTGCCAGTCCACAGGTACTGCCCCTGATCTCCACGCAACATTGCAGAGGCGTGTCAACCAGGACAGCCCTACAACGTCCAGAGCCTTCAGGAACTCGGGGCGGACCTCATCAACACCAGGGGCTCTGCCACCAAGGAGTTGTTTAACTGCCTCAGTGACCTCGCCCCCGGAAATTGGCGGGTCATTCCCCTCATCCCCAGACTCTGCTTCCTCCTCGGAAGACGTGTCAGTGGGATTGAGGAGGTCCTCGAAGTATTCCTTCCACCGCCTGACAATTTTCTCAGTCGACGTCAGCAGCGCTCCACCAGCACTATACACAGTGCAGGTAGAGCACCGCTTTCCCCTCCTGAGACGTCTGACGGTTTGCCAGAATCTCTTCGAGGCATTGACCACCAAGGCATATTGATGCATATGGGGACCAAAGATTGGCCCTTGTCATCTGATCTAACGGACAAGCTCCTGAAGCTCTAATTGCAGAAAAAGTTCAAGCTGGTTTTGAATGGAACGCGTCAGAATACACAGTGCAGTACAGTTTGTTGTGTATGGACTGCATAACTACAGATTACAGGGTGCACATGCTGACCCCTCTTCACCGTCAAAAGCACCAACAATGGGCATGTGAGCATCAAAACTGCAGCAATGGAAGAAGATGACGTAGTCTGAGGAATCACATTTTCTTTTATGTCACGTGGATGGCCGGGTACATGTGTGTGAGACTTTCCTGGGGATCACCTGGAATCAGGATGCCCTTTGAGAAGAGAGCAACTGTGCTAAGGCAGAGTGATGCTTTGGGCTTCTGTTGGGAAACCTTAGGTCCTGCTTGACTCGTACAAGCAAGCAGTCGTGCAGATGATGCACACAGTGTCATTGAAACAGTTATCTTTTATGGCTTTCATCAGGACATTTCATCTTGCCGTAACGTAAAACTGTTTCAGGATCAGTTTGAAGAGTACAATAAGGTTTGGGTGTTGACTTGGCCTTCAAATTCCCAAGATCTCAATCCCCTCAACGATCTGTGGGATATGCTGGGGAAACTATTTTGATTCATGGAGGCCCCATCTCACAACTTACAGGAATTATTGCTAACATCTTGCAAGATACTACAGCACTGCTACTGACGTCTAGTGGAGTCCAATCCCCGATGGGTCAATGCTGTTTTGACTGGAAAAGGGGGCTCAACACAATATCAGGCAGGTGGTCATAATGTAAGCCTGATTCATGCATATTGTAGATGATGAAATATTCAAAGTTTTTGCAATTGACAAACAAATTTGACAAACCTCTGCCTATCTTTACTTTTGAGAAAAGCTGGCTCATATAGACGGTCTTTTTTATACCCAGTCATGTTACCAAAACGAAACCTAATTCAGCTGCAAATTGTTCTTCTTGGTGTTTTGTTTCTGTTGTTTTTTTTTGCTCCGAGTCTGCCAGGGCTCTGAGTCTGCCTGGGCTCCGAGTCTGCCTGGGCTCTGAGTCTGCATGGCTCCTTCCACACTCCAAAGACATGAATGATGCTGTAGATGTGAGTGTGATGGTTGTCAGTCTCTACGTGTTAGCCCTGAGATACACTGGCGACCTGTCCAGAATGTACTCTGCCTCTATGACAGCAGGCTCCACCCCACCCCACCCCCTCCTCCCACAACCTTGAAGTGGATAAGCAGAAGAAAACAGGTTCTTGCAGTATGTGCATTACAAACTGCCATCAAAGTTGGAATGCTTGCATGAAGTTGGCACAATTTCTTTGAAGCAGGGGATGCTCTTACAGAAAGGCAAACACGCCTCACACCGATTCTCTCCGATCAGTGTAAAGTCACAGAACAGCGCTTCGTCCAGAGTGTGTCCTCATAAATCACGAGATACAAGCTGCTGGCCTCTCAGCTTCCTCAGCTGCAGTCATTGTCAATGGGAGATGAACATGCCCTCAGAGACAGACCAGACTTTGCTACGAGATGAAATAAGCGCAGGTTTCAGCGACAATAGACGACTGTGGCCACAAGATGGCAGTAGTGTAAAAGCTGGATGCACACATTGACATGCGAGGGGCTTTATGACAGCGCTGTCTTAGATGAAAAGAGAGAGATAACTTAATTTGGAACATTTTATATCAATTTTTAGCTTTTAAAAGGCAAACACTGCTTGCCTTGCTTGTCCTGACAGAACACCATTATTCTATGACCAGTGCAGGCAGCTAACCAGCAATTCTCTATATAACGACATTATTTTGGATCAAAAGGGTTACAAGGAGTTTCAGTCTCTGTTTCTCAGGGATCAGTCAAGTAAGACAAATCTGATCTGATTGGCTGATCTCTCTAGGGACTATGAAAGGAGTTGGGTTTGGAGAATGGCTGGCACAGGAGGGGGTCCCTCTTTAGATATCAATAATTCATATGCACAAACCTAACAAGACTTAAAAGACTTCTGTGACCATGCTGAAGCTGCACTTTGTCAGAGGTTCAGCAGAAAATGCACTGTGATCACTCAAGAAATAAAACAAAAGAACAAAACTAATACACATTTTACATGATGCCATGGTGCTTATACGGTCCAGTGTGGAATCAGTACCCTCAGTTACTAACAGTGCATACACTCACACGTCTGCATAAATCATGCTGACCATGTGTGCCAACAAATGAAGGTCTGGTCGTTTTAAGAAAATTTACAATAACTATAATCATTATTATCACTCCTAATGTCAGTCCAAAGCCGGGGTGAACAGGGAGGTTTGGAGTGACCTACAGACTCCAGACTTGGCCATATTAATATTATGTACCACGGTTCTTATGTAGGGCTTTTCTGTTCTATCTGAGCACTCAAAGCACATGCACAACATGCCTCATTCATAGAAGCATCCTATGCATTGGTGTTTGTATCTAACATTCATATACATTCACACTCCGATGGATGCCTTTGGGAATAACTTGGAGTTATCTTGCCCAAGAATATTTGGCATACAGACTGGAGCAGCCAAGGATTGAACCACCAACCTTCCGATTAGTAGATGACCTGCTTTACCTCTTCTCCTATGCTCCAGCCACCCCTACATCATATTGGTTTATGGACCATGACTAGTAAGGGAGGGAGCTGGTTGATATGAGGAGAGAAGTAACATTGTGTGTGCCCAAGACCAGGTTGAGCAGACCTGGAAGAGCATGTGTTGTGTAGATGAAGGGAGTGTTAAACAGGATCATTAATTTGAATCTGAAAGTCAAAGTTGTGATGTTGAAGGTTTTCAGTGTTGGATGTCAGAAAAGAAAGATAAACTGCAGTGAGCTGGTTCAAGTTGGTTCAAGTGGTAGAGAGTGAGTGGTGAATGGAGCAGACGTTAATAGTCAAGTAGGTGAAGAGGAGGTATTGGGTAGGAATGGTGTTAAGGAGAGAGACACAGAAGGACAGATGGTGTGGATTTTGCAAACAGGATGAATATTGCTGGGATGAAGACATTTAAAATACAGGAAGTCCCCTCTGAAGGTCTCCTAGAAGATGTGAATGCAGCATTACGGACAATCCTCAGTCACCTCCTCTACGTGGATGACATCAAGCTGTGTGCCAGGAGTGAACGAGACATCGATTCACTGATCCACACCACCAGGATCTACAGCAAGGAATGCCATTGGATTGGAGAAGTGTAGTCGGATTGTAACGAAGAAAGGGAAGGTAGTCAGAACCGAGGGGACCGAGCTACCAGAAGGCAACATTGCAGATATCGAAGACATCTACAAGTACCTGGGAATCCCCGTATTCGGTATCCGTAGCCAGTCTTGACAATAATCTCATTGAGGGGGTTCATGCCTATGCTTGATGGTCCCCATAACCACTTAAGGGCAACCTAGAATAGACACAGTATCAATAAGTAAAGTTGCTGTGAGGAAATTTGACAAGCAAGACATGTAAAATAAAAAAAGAGCCTGTTTTTTACTCATTTGACAAGAATTCCAATCACCTCAAATTTATCTTTATAATTATTCACCTGAAGATCATAAACTTTCAGGATACTTCACAGTGCCTCCGATATCTTCCTAGTGTGTGCTGCCTTCTGTCTGTATGGGGTCACAAGTCGTGGTCGTGTCTGTCAAGTGCAGCGTAGAACTGGTTCCATAGGTTGATGTTTGTGCCTCGCTAGAACTCCACACTTCATTGAGAAATCGTATTTTTTAAAGAGGAATTTCCCCATTTGTGTGCAGTCTACTTTTCTATTGTCCTATTAACATTTTTAAGAATGGGTGCTGAACCTTTGCAGCACTACCTGTATCTCAAAGCTGAAATCTATTTTTCAGCCTTCATTTATTCCAGTGGGTTCCATCAACCTTTTCAACATAGTTCAGTGTGATAAGGATGTGTCGTGATTAAAAAAGACAATTTTCTTCCAACCTACAAATTGTAGGTTACAAATATTTAATTGGGCTCACGGAGAGGAGCCCAAAGTGCACCAACCTGGAAAAACGGTCAATTATGGTAAGGATGGTTGTGTTACCTGATGAAGGCGGGAGGCCAGTGACAAAGTCCAAGGCAATGTGAGACCACGGCCTCTTTGGAGTAGGCAGAGGTCGAATCAGGCCAGCGGGACGAGTATTTGGCACCTTGTTTTGTGCGCAAACCAAGCAGGTCGTCACATATTCATGTGTGTCTCTCACTAAAGAAGGCCAACAAAACAGATGCTGAAGAAACTGACGTGTGATTCTGACCTGGGTGAGAAGCGTCCACTTCCACCATGAAGAGTTTGTTGAGGTCCCCTTGAACCAGGATAGAAGTGGAGAAGAACAGCTTCTTAATCTGGTCGAAAGCCTGTTGAGCAGAGGGAGACCACTGAAACGACACTTCAGTGGTCAAGTTGTGTGAGGGATGTTACCACTGTGTCGAAGTCCCTGATAAACCGCCTGTAAAAGTATGTGAATCTCTCAACATCTGCAACTACAGTGGGATGCAAAAGTTTGGGCAGCCTTGTTAATAGTCATTATTTTCCTGTATAAATTGTTGGTTGTTACAATAAAAAATGTCAGTTAAATATATCATACAGGAGACACACACAGTGATATTTGAGAAGTGAAATGAAGTTCATTGGATTTACAGGAAGTGTGCAAGAATTGTTTAAACAAAATCAGGCAGGTGCATAAATCTGTTGTCATTTTAATGATTCCAAAACCTTCAGAACTAATTGTTGGAACTCAAATTGGCTCGGTAAGCTCAGTGACCCCTGACCTACATACACAGGTGAATCCAATAATGAGAAAGAGTATTTAAGGGGGTCAATTGTAAGTCTCCCTCCTCTTTTAATTTTATCTGAAGAATTGGGGGTCTCAAAACAACTCTCAGATGACCTGAAGACAAAGATTGTTCACCATCATGGTGGGAAGGACACAGAAAGCTGTCTCAGAGATTAAAGCCGTTTGTTGTCACAGTTAGGAACATATTGAGACAATGAAAGACCACAGGCTCAGTTCAAGTTAAGGCTTGAAGTGTCAGACCGAAAAAAATCTCGGATAGACAGAAGCGACGGTGAGAACAGTCAGAGTCGACCCACAGACCAGCACCAAAGACCTACAACATCATGTTGCAGCAGATGGAGTCGCTGTGCATCGTTCAACCTTTCGGTGCACTTTACACAAGGAGTTGCTGCATGTGAGAGTGATGCAGAAGCCTTTGCTCCGCCCACAGCACAAACAGAGCCGCTAAAGCACATTTGGACAAGCCAGCTTCATTCTGGAATAAGCTGCTGTGGACTGATGAAACTAAAATTGAGTTATTTGGGCATAACAAGGAGCGTAATGCATGGAGGAAAAAGAACACAGCAGTCCAAGAAACACACCTGCTGCCTCCAGTTATATATGGTGGTGGTTCCATCACGCTGTGGGGCTGTGTGGCCAGTGCAGGGACTGGGAATCCTGTCAAAGTTGAGGGACACATGGATTCCACTCAGTATCAGCAGATTCTGGAGAATCAGTGACAAAGCTGAAGCTGCGCCGGGGCTGGATCTTTCAACAAGACAACGACCCGAAACACTGCTGAAAATCCACTAAAGCTTTCATGCAGAGGAACAAGTACAACGTTCTGGAACGTTCATCTCAGCCCAGACCTGAATATTATTGAACATCTGTGCTGTGAGTTAAAGAGAGCTGTTGATGCTCGGAAGCCATCAAACCTGAAGGAACGAGAGATGTTTTGTAGAGGAAGGATCCAAAATGCCTTCAACCACAATCCAGACTCTCATTGGAACCGACAGGTAGCGTTTAGAGGCTGTCATTTCTGCAGAAGGCGGATCTACTAAATATTGATTTCATTTCTTTGTGGTGCCCAAATTTATGCACCTGCCTGATTTTGTTTAAATAATCATTGCACACTTTCTGTAAATCCAATAAACTTCATTTCACTTCTCAAATATCACTGTGTGTGTCTCCTATATGATATATTTAACTGACAATTTTTATTGTAACAACCAACAATTTATACAGGAAAATAATGACTATTAACAAGGTTGCCCAAACTTTTGCATCCCACTGTATTTCTGATTCTTCGGCTTGGGCCACTTCAAGCCAAAGCTGCCCCTTTTCCACTATGAAACCCTGGAAGGACACTGTTTACACGTGTAATTCACATTTTTGGTGGGAAACCTCGTCAAAAACAGCAACAATTTAGCCAAAAAGTCATTACATGTGATTTCAGGGTGCGTTCTCAGTACCACTTGTGCCCACTTCAGCATTCGCCCCGCTTCCATGACAAACTCCGATCCCAACTCCTGGTGAAGAAACACACATTTGTCAACTAGGCAATCCAAACACACGCAAAGTTTTCATAAGCTATCAACCGCTGTGCTGACGAGTAAACTCAACGATGCAGCGTCAACTGAAGCTCAGCCGCACAATTAAGTAGGGAGGCTGCTGACGATGACAATCAGCTGCAGCTTGCGAAGGACGATGAGCAGCAGGTGTGGCCGACTTCAGCACAGGAACACTTCCAGGTCAGATGACACGTGAAACCGGACTTTTGGAAACACACACACATCATCACACAGAAACACGCCTTGAGGCGACTGGTGTTGTGATTTGGTGCTATATAAATAAAATTGAATTGAATTGAAACACACAAACAGGAAAATAGGAGACTGGGAGAGGAGGCGAGACAAAAACACAACACACGGAAACAACGGCCAGGTCGACCGGTGAGGACTGGCAGACTGTGACAAAACTTAATACAGTCCTGATCAAAAGTTTAAGACTGCTTGAAAAATTGCAAAAAATCATATTTTGCATGGTTGAATCTTCACAAGTTTCCAACTCGAGCTTCAACATGTAAAAAAGAAGAAACGGGACCAAACGTCGTTTTGAGCATGCAGTTTATTGAAAACCATGCTTCAGCTGAAACAGGCTGTAGTACCTGTAGATAATATTAGCAGCTGGTGATGGAGCCATTGTGACCAAATCATTTCCTTTGGGGTTAATAAAGTCTTTCTGATTGTGGTTTCCATTGTTTATGTGTCTCACTTTCAGAGTCTAGCAGGTCAGCTCCCCGTAGAGGTTAGCTCTGTGTGTGTGCATGCACACTTCCTTACACCAATGTCTGTCCCGGTGTCGCTCCATCACTTATTGATGAGGCTGCACTAATGGAGGATTGATGTCTATTGACAGAAAAATCGTATCCCCACAGCATGTAAGAATCACTCTGCTGCTTAACAACCCAAGAACACACCTTTGACACACTTGTGTGTCCAATTGTGTTTACATCACGTGTGAGGACATTATCCCGACTTGCATTCTTAATTTCAGGATATTAAATTACGAATTTAATGTTGACAAATTCACCATAACCACAAATTCATGTTTATTATATCCTGGCATTAAATATATGAGCTGTGCTAACAGGTCTATGTCTGTGTAACTTGAGAAATACACTTGAACACATGAATTTAATGGAAATGGAAAGAAACAATTAGTTCCACAAGGACTGTGATGTGCCATAAATTTTAGACGCCCACCATGTTCGACTGTGTTGTTTAACTTCATCCTAAGTTGTCAGATGTTGGCAAAGATGAAGAAGGGAAGACTATGACTCGAACCGTGTCACGCTTGCTCACTGCGACGTTATTGTAGTTAAATGATTGTTTTTGGATAACGAACAAGTTGGGACAAAGCCCAAACAACAGTTTTGACGTGAGGTTGTTAAGATATGGTCCTAAGTGTTAGTCTGCTGCATAATCACTGAATTTTATTGGCTGGCTCATCATAGGGTGCTTTGAAGTTGGCTTAGTACAAGAAATCCAACAGTATATCATTTTTGAAAAATGGTACATATGATTTAAACGCTGTGGGCACTAACACCTCAGTAAGCTTGTCGAAAGGTTTGACATGTTTTTGCCATATTTTGGGACAAGCAGAGAATCTGACATGAAGAGTAAACTACAATTATGCTTTTATAAATCCAGCTTACAAACATATATTTACAAGTCATACAAATTATTATATTTACAAATTTAATAATAATAATCTTTCTTTCATATCAGCATGCATTAAGTCATCCTTTCTTACAGGAAGTGTGCAATGGAGTGGGAGGAGCCTCATGATAGCGCGCTGTACTGCATCCAGACAGATGGAAACCACATGATAGCCAGCGGTTCCTCATATTACGGTGTTGTACGTCTTTGGGACAAACGGCAGACTGAATGTCTGCAGGTAAGGACAGAAACAGGACTGAACTGAAATATACCAAACACAGCGTCTGACACGCCTAAAAGAACACAAAACTATTCATCCCAAAAGTTGGGCAATTATGTGTTACAGCAACCAACAAAGTTTAAAGAAAAGTGAGTTTTTTGTTCAATAAATCTAAATATTATACAATAAAAAGGTTCAAATTCATGTAGGTGTAGCGCTATGTGATGCCAGTGGCACAGAAAGTTTTCAGCTGCGTGTCCAATATGTGCTGGAGGAGGTGGTGGTGAGGATCCATTAATTCTACACAGTCATGTGGAGGACCTCTTTGTCAGATGATTGAGGAATTATCTAACAAATGCATCTCAATCCTCAGGCCACAGAAAAACCTCCACACAGCAACATGTCGAGGATCTGATGTGATGGATTATAAATGTCGTGGCACTCGATGCTGTTCCTTACATCTGGAGTTTTGTCTTTTCTGCAGTTTTTCCAGTTGAGCTCGGACCCTGTGAGCAGCCCGGTGTACTGCCTGAGGTTCAACAGCTCCCACCTGTATGCAGCCTTGGCCACTGCTGTGCATTCGCTGGACTTCAGACAGAATGGCACCCAGATTAGATGATACACACAGACGCTGCTTGTAGTTTCATCATTTCCATAAATATAATATCTATTTTCTGACTATTACAAATGTGTAATAAAATAAGATCAAATGAAAGAGCACATGACTCTATTCTTTTAACACTGGTGTCAAATCGGTCAGTTAGGCAAAGTGCTGTGCTGCGAGTGAGTGAGTGGTGTAGAGGGTGGTTAGGATTACTCACCATGAAGAACAAGTGACTTCAGTGTTCACTGACTTCCTCCAAGTTTCTGGTTTGCAGCCAATCACAGAGCCAGTGTTCCTAATCATGTATTCAGCCTGTTGGTGTCACCACGTAACAAAGGATGTAATCAGGAGGTAGAGCAGGTCACCTAGTTTCATGTTTTATTGTCATGTACAGATAAACCGTGCATCCACATTCATCCATAATTAAATTCTTTGGCCCGTGCTCCTCAGCTTTACATGAGCATGTAGAGAGTGTGCAGTTATATTAAGAGGAAAATAACAGAATTTAGCTGTAGAATACTAATAATAATAATGAAAAGGAGAGAAATAAAGTATTAAACATTAGAGAATTGAAGACGAGTTGGTATTTACAAGTTTGTGCAACGAGCATTTAAGTGGCATTTGTTGAAGTGACAGTGTGCAGAGTCCTGTAACTGTAGTGAGTGTGTAGCGGTGTGTATGGGATGTCAGCAGTTCAAAGGTCTGATGGCTTGTGGGTAAAAACTGTCCCTGTGTCTGGTAGTGCAGGTCTGGATGCTCCTGAACCGCCTGCTGGACGGCAGGAGTGAGAAAAGTCTGTGGCTGGGATCAGAGAGGATCCGCTGGGTCTTCCTCATGCGGCGCTGTCTGTAGAGATGCTGCATGGCTGCCAGTTCAGTCCTGGTGATGCGCTGATCTCAACTCCCTCTGCAGAGCTTTGCAGTCCAGAGCGTTACAGCTGCCGTACCAGGTGGTGATGCAGCCAGTCAGAATACTTTCAATGGTGCATTGATAGAAGTTTGTAAGTATTCTGGGGTTCATGCTGAATCTTCTCAGGCGCCGCAGGAAGAAGAATCTGAAGCGCCTGACTCTCTCCACCTCTGCTCCTTCGAAGTGGATGGGGGTGTGGCCTCCTCCTGTAATCCACACAGAGCTCCTTGGTTTTGCTGACGTTGAGCAGCAGGTTGTCGCGGCACCGTGATGTCAGGGCTTTCACCTCTGCCCTGTATGCCGTCTCATCTCCATCAGAAATGCAGCCGATGATGGCGGTGTCATCTGCAAATTTGATGATGGTGTTAGAGCTGTGTGTTGCTGTACAGTCGTGGGTGAATAGGGTGTACAGCAGGGGGCTGAGCACACATCCCTGGGGGGCACCTGTGCTGAGTGGAAGTGTGGATGAGGTGATGTCTGTCAGGACGTTCAGGATCCAGCTGCACAGGGAGGAGCCAATGTTCAGGTCACGGAGTTTCATGGCGAGTCTGGATGGTATGATGGTGTTGAAGGCGGAGCTAGTCTATGAACAGCATCGGCACATATGTGTTTTTCAGGTCCATAGATTAGATTCTACATTAGATTTATAACTATTTCAAAATTTAAGAAAGTTGGTTATTGTTATCTTTAGCCCTCATTTTCACTATAATACATATCAGTGCTCAGATTACGATTCAATTCAGTTTTATTTATATTGTCCCAAATCACAACAACAGTCGCCTCAAGGCGCTTTATATTGTACTGTACAATAATACAAAGAAACCAGAGAAAATCCCAACAATCATATGACCCAGTGCTTTGGGGACAGTGGGAAGGAAAATCTTCATTTTAACAGGAAGAAACCTCCAACAGGACCAGGCTCAGGGAGGGGCGGGGCCATCAGCCGCAACCAGTTTGGGGTAATAGAAGGAAGACAGGATAAAGACATGCTGTGGAAGAGAGCCAGAGATGAATAATTAACCATTAAATGCAGAGTGCTATATAAATACATAGTGAGGGAAAAAAGTGACTTAAGAAGAAACCCCCAGTGCATCATGGGAATCCCCGGCAGCCTACGTCTATTGCAGCATAACTAAGGGAGGATTCAGGGTCACCTGGTCCAGCCCTAACTATATGCTTTAGCAAAAAGGAAAGTTTGAAGCCTAATCTTGAAAGTAGAGATAGTGTCTGTCTCCTGAATCCAAACTGGAAGCTGGTTCCACAGAAGAGGGGCCTGAAAACTGAAGGCTCTGCCTCCCATTCTACTTTTAAATACTCTAGGAACAACAAGTAGGCCTGCAGAGCGAGAGCGGAGCGCTCTAATAGGGTGATATGGTACTACAAGGTCATTAAGATAAGATGGGGCCTGATTATTTAAGACCTTGTATGTGAGGAGCAGGATTTTGAATTCTGGATTTAACAGGAAGCCAAAACAGGAGAAATCTGCTCTCTCTTTCTAGTCCCTGTCAGGACTCTTCCTGCAGCATTTTGGATCAGCTGAAGGCTTTTCAGGGAGTTTTTTGGACTTCCTGATAATAATGAATTACAGTAGTCCAGCCTGGAAGTAATAAATGCATGAACTAGTTTTTCAGCGTCACTCTGAGACAGGATATTTCTAACTTTAGAGATGTTGCACAAATGGAAGAACGCAGTCTTACATATTTGTTTAATATGTGCGTTGAAGGACATGTCCTGGTCAAACATGACTCCAAGGTTCCTCACAGCGTTACTGGATGGCATTACCTTGGCCTCCAGTAACGCTGTGAGGAACCTTGAAGTAAGCTTTTGAACCCTGTGGAACTCCATAATTAACCTCAGTGTGTGAAGAGGACTCTCCATTTACATGCACAAATTGGAGTCTATTAGATAGATATGATACAAACCACTGCAGCACAGTACCTGTAATACCTACAGCATGTTCTAATTGAGTCAGGTACTTCTGATTAGAGACCTTAGTTTTCACAGGAGCTACAGTATCCAGAGTCGTACGCAGTGAGGAGGTGAAATTATTAACAAGATGATCGACCTCTGTTGGGGTAGCGTTCAGATAGCTGCTCTGCTCTGTGTTGGTACAGGGCATTGGAGATGATAACAGTGGGTGGATTATATTCTTAAACTTAGTTACAGCGCTTTCAGAAAGACATCTACTGTGATAAAGTCTACTCTCCTCTGCTGTGTAATCAATTATTGTAAATGTAAATGTTATCAGGAAATGATCAGACAGGAGAGGGTTTTCAGGAAACACTGTTAACTGTTCAGTTTCTATGCCATATGTTAAAACAAGATCTAGAGTGTGATTACAGTGGTGGGTGGGTTCTTTTACATCTTGAGAGGAGAAGTCTAATAACAGATTAAATGCCATGTTGAGGCTGTCATTTTTAGCATCCATCCATCTAGAGCTGATCACGAAAATAGATAAAGAGTCTGAAAAATCAGAAACTCGGGGTGAGGCCTGGGTGAATGATAGACGACAACAAATAAAACGTATTTTTAAGTTTTCAAGTTATGTGGATGCTAATGACCAAAAACATGTGAAGATAATATAAAATAGTAAAAGCAAACCAAACCAAACTACCTTGTTGGACATAGAAAGCATGCCTGAGCCTGCCAGTAAATTCCTTATCCATTAGCTTGAGACATGTGCAGACAAATGCTCAACACATACAATCATGTGCAAACACTGTCTCTGGAGACTAAGTCCAAAGAAGGAAACACAGCTCGTCCTTTGCTCCCAACAACATGAAATAGCAGCTTGGATCCAGACGCTGAAGGGATTAAAGTCTGTGGCATCACTGGAGGAATGCAGTGTTTTATCTCCTAAGTCCACTTTGTACAATATGAGGATCCATTTGATAAACAGAGATCAATTTTTTAACCACACATCTGGAAATGTCAAAACCTCCCATACAGTCCAGCAGGTGTTTCAACAGGAGAAGAGTAAAGTTTGAGCGTCATGTGCCAGTGGAGTCTTAACTTTATATGTGTGCATTTAAAGAGGTGTTTGGAAAGTGAGGTCTTACAAGGACTACTTGAGACTGCAGGTCATATTTGGATAAAACAATATATCATAATAATAACAATAATAATAATAATAATAAATTATGATACCCCCCCCCACACACACACACACACACACACACAAATTGCCACCTTATCATTGTGGAGGGGTTTGTGTGTCCCAGTGATTCCAGGGGCTATTTTGTCATAGTCGAAAGGCCATTCAGCCAACCCCTACGAACCTAGGAACTAACCCAAAGGAAAAAGTCTACTCTGCCCAGAATAGAGCCCCACCCTGGAGCCAGACCAAGGGAGGGAGCTCGAGGAGCCTTAGCCTGGAGCAGCCAGGAGAGGCCTGCCATAGAAGTCGGGTGTAATGTGTGTCAGGTGATGGTCAGGGGCGGCAGTCCTGGCGGTCTTATTAGTCGGATTCAGCTCAACTCAAAAGCTCCAGTCCAGAAGATCTTCAGCTCCCAACTCCTGCAGGGTTTTGACACCATTCTGAAGGAGGCTGGGTATATTGAATCCTAATGGGCCATGCTCTGCACTTTCATTGCTGAGGCTGCTGCAAGTAGCTGCAGCTGCCCCGATCTACACATACGGTATATATCGTGGGTTGGGTGCTGTTGTTCTCAACTGAGGATATAGTCTGGCAGTGGAAGGAATACTCCTTAATCCCACTGACACATGTTCTGTAGAGGAAGCAGAGTCTGGAAACAATGGGGTGAACTCAGGTCACTCAGGTATTTAAACAACTCCTTGGTGGCCAGGCCCCTCAGGTGGACTAGGCTTGACTTGTGTTCTTAAAGGCTCTGGATTTTGTAGGAGTGGCTTGGTTGGCATGCCTCTGTAACACTGTGCTGCAGAATCACACCCCAGCTCCCCAGCAGTGCTTGTGTAGTGGGTTAGATTTTGTAGGAGATGTTCTGTTCCTGCATGGTGTCTGTGAACACAGCATGAACATTCACCCCTCCCCTAGCTCTCTCATCAGAGGCTGGTTATAGGGAGCAGCTGTGGCCTACTCCCTGACTCTTGAAGGGTGGTAGGATCCCCACAGGAGGTCTGCAATTTGCTTTATAGTAGGGTGAACCCCAGATAACTGTTTTTCTCTCTTTTGTTGCAGGCCTACCCTGCGGCTGTCTTCTTGTCTTGTTGACTTGTGTTGTTTGGTTATTCTTTGTGTTTTGTGGTGTTTTGTGTTAACTTTATATTATATTTTAATCATGCTGTGTACCATTTGTGTGCGCGTCTCTGCTACACCTCACTTTGTTGGTGTCCAGCTTGGGTGTGCCTGATGGTGCTTTTAACTGGAGTTCTATTTTGGTGTTGGGATTTGGTGGGATTCTTTCTTATGCATGTGAGTGTAAAGACTGGGAAACAAGTATAAAGCTCCCTTTAAGCTGCAGTGAGAGTGGCTGTGAGGACTGCAGTGAGACATCACAGGTGAGTGGTGGTGGCACCCCTGGGCACTCCTCCCTGCAGGTTGCCTTCACAGGTGGCCGGTCTTTAGCTACATTAAAGGTTTGGTGTTACAAGTCCTGCCACTTAATTTGCCAGTTTTGTTTCTGCAGCTCTGTAGGATTTGCAGTTGTTTAATAAACTTTTTTTATTAACTTGATTGGCCATACCTCTGCTTTGTTAATAATGAACCTTCATGCCTTTGTAGCTGTTAAAACCTTTGCACTGGTTAATGTAATATTTCATGGGGTTAGATCCACTTCTAGGTGGCGTGGTCAGTACAATTTAGTTACCTTTATTGGTTTTCCTCTTTCACACCGCCACATTTGCACCTGGTGCAAACCAAACAGTAAGGGTTAGGTATAAGTACCTTGTGAAGCAAGTATTAATTTATGGTGACAGGGTAATTTAAAAAATAAAATCACAGAATCCGACTAATTGATTGTTTGACTGTTTTCTAGGGCACCTGTCAGTCATGGGCTCTTAGATTTGTCATCACTTTTGTCCCTATTATGTGGCCTCTGCCTGAACCCACTGCACCACCCCTGCACCTGAGGGTACAGCCCACAACCGCCACATATCTCCACCAACCGACTTAGGCCGTGGAACATCTGGCCTGCCTTGAGTGGGAGAGGAAATCTGGCACGACCATATTCTGCTTATCTGGGGGCGCACATGCCCACCTCCCAAGTGGTACCCCAGATAGTGTACGGTCCTCCATCCGACTGCAAGGCAAGGCAGATTTATTTAAGTCAACTCAAAGGGCTTTAGATTAACATTAAAATCATTACATTAAAAACAAGGTACATTAACAGGGCTGGGCTGGTAATCTGGCATACTGGTATTTGCCCTGTAGGCCGATCCACTTGAGCCAATGAGTAAATAGAATTTAGTTAAATAGAATTTTTGATTGTTGTTATTTTTGGTCACTTATTTGGGCTACAGGTTAGCTTGAAGGGCCGCTGTGAACCGACCCTACAAGCACAGACAGCTGTCCATTGGTATTACTATCAATTCTGTTGACACAACTGGCCCCTCCCCTACCTCCGAACTTAAGGTCAGGGGTTCGACTCCCAATCAAGGCTTCTTTATCAGTAAGGGTCCCAAGGTTGCATCCCCCATTCTAACCAAACCTACCTCGGATATGAGCGAGAGAGACATCAGTGAAACCATACCGCCTCACCAGGATTAACAAGGTCCATGTCAGGACCTTGTCTCATACTAATGAGAAGTGGGCTACTGGAATAAGAAGGCATAAGTGGGCAAGGGATGAGAACAGGGGCGCTTTTAGAATGCTACTGCGCATGTAACCCCACAGGAAGTGGCTACATGAAGAGAATGTGGGATGTGATACCCAACATCGGACTGACAGTGAAAAAAGTAGTAGCTCCTTGACCTATACACCCCCAAAGAGAGCACTCAGTGGCTCTTAGTGCAACCAATGTCCCGACGGAAGACTAGGGGGGATCATGCATTTGCCGCACCTAAACTTTGGAATAGCCTGCCGATTGATGTCCGTGCATCGGAACCCATTCAATCCTTCAAATCACGTTTAAAAAGCCACCTGTTTAAGCTAGCCTTTTAACAAATTATATTTTAACTTGTGCCATGCCACTTATCTGAAACTTTCCAGTAATAATAACTGTATTTTCTTTTTTTTTCTATTGTTGTAACCCTGCAAATTTGGTTCTTGTGTGAAGCACTTTGATGTACCTTGGTCTTTTAAATGTGCTATAGAAATAAAATTGAAACTGAAACTCAGTGTTCCAACATTTGGAAGAACAACTGCTATCACAACTGGAGATTGATGAGGTACAGTACAAATGCTACAACAAGGGGGAGCCAGGACGTTAGATCAGGGGGAAGACATCATCACAGGGAACTCAAGATTGGGTACCAAGCCCCAAGTACAATTGAAGGAGCATTGAGTGAAATGACTTGAAAGATGTAATCATGGCAAAGTTGGAAACCTGGACCCTCCGTGGCCAATTAACATGAGTATGTGAAGTACTCTCTGAAGGGTTCCTGGGAGATGTGAATGCAGCATTACAGACAATTCCTTCTGCGACCATCGCAGAGGCTAATCAGTTGAGCTACACTACACCAGCAGTGATCAGGAGATGCTTGGCTACAAGATGAACAGCCACAAGGAGCAGTACTCTCCATGGAAAAAGAGACTAGAGGCCAAGATCAAGCCAATAGCAAAAGTCACCATCAAGTGCGGTATCTACCAAGGAAATGCCTGGTCCTCCTACTGTTCTGCACAGGCATGAATCCCCTCAGTGAGATCATTGACAAGACTGGCTACGGTTACCGACTACACAGTGGATCATCAGCTACTTCCACTATATGGGTGACATCAAGCTGTATGCCAGGAGTGAACAAGGAATCGATTCACTGATCCACACCAATAGAATCTACAGCAACAACAGAATCTCATTCAGACTGGGGAAGTATAGTCGGATGGTAACAAAGAGAGGGAAGGTAATCAGAACTGAGTGTATTGTACTACCAGAAGGCAACATTACAGTCATCAAAGACATCTAGTATCTGGGAATCCCACAGGCAAATGGGACCATGAGCTACAGCCACCTGCAGAGAGTAAGGAAAGTCCTGATGAGTTAGCTGAATAGGAAGAACAAGATTTTGGCAATCGACCTCTATACCCTGCGTGATCAAGGCATAGGTGTTGATTTACCCCTTTACCTGATCAGTGATCAGTTACGCTGCTGGGATAATCAGCTGGCCAAAGGAGGAGATAGCAGCCACTGATATCAAGACAAAGAAGGATGGAGGACTTCAAGCCAAATACAGCATCCTGAGATTGTACGCTAAGCAAATGGAAGGAGGCCGAGGACTAGTAAGTGTCAGAGTGTCAGTTGTACAGTCTGCTGTGCAGGACTATACAACAAACAGAAGGATGGATACAACTGACTGACTTAGTGAGTACCTCATGCAGAAGAAACCTGAGAAGAAAGAGGAGCAAAGAGAAGAATCTATCATGCAAGGACAAGCTCTGAGCACCAGATCCATAGCAGAATTATACTGCCGTATTTTTTTGGTCAATGACGTTTCAGTTTTCGTACATCGGATAATAAAGCACAATAAGCAAAACAAAACAGTCAGATATGTTGTTGCAGTATATTAATGTGTATTGTGTATTGTATTGTGGATGGATTAGCATCCTGCCTCCAGCTTCACTGTGTTTATGTTATGCTAACATAGCTGTATTGCTAGCGATCACGTAGCACATCATTATATACCAGCTAGCCCAACTTCAGTAACCCTACAAACTTTACTGCTGTTTAGTTTTCTGTCTTTATTTATGTTGGAAGTGATAGCAGAGCTGTACGTTTGAATTTGTTTCAGAAATCTCTGTCAGAACATGCTATGCCATGTTTAGGTGGAAGCTAGCAAGCTAACTTCCTGCTAACTTCCAACTCCGTTAAATTTAATAAATCCTGTTTTCATGGATGCCTGGATGTTAAACTTAATTGTTACACCTGGTAAAGCAGCAACGCTGATCATTTTATTACAGGTGAAAGAATTTAGACAGTTTTTAACTCTCAGGGATAATGCTCTGACAATCCATCAAGCGGTGCAGCTTCGTAACTCACCAAAGTCGTACTAAAACATTTTTGACAGATTTCTGAGCGCCGTGTACGACATAAAATTGGTTGAGGTCAGTAAGCACAACCAGAATTCATACATAAGGCGCACTGACGATTTTTGAGAAAATTAAAGGATTTTAAGTGCGCCTTATAGTGCGGAAAATACGGTATAAAATTTATTTTTATTACATTTGCTAACTTGCCAAAAAAGACACAGAGGCTGCCTCATAATTTTAAAAAAATCTCCATGTCCTTAAGGAGCCTAAGGTTGGCTGAGCCAAGGTGTTTTCTTCTATAGAAAAAAAGAATCAGCAGAGATGTGCAATTAGACATTTGTGATGACCCACTCCACGTGGTTTCCCTTCCAGCCTGTTTATATAAATATTTATATTAGAAATATATAATATAATTATATCATATAATATATAAAAGACCTCAGAGCTCGTCTGTCATGTGCCTCTCCTCCCTGAGATGCCCTTCTTGGATTTTGGCTTGGGTATGCAAACAACATTGCATTTCATTTCTGCACTCATCTACACTGCTGAGTGTACTGACCTGCACAGCCCATGGCCTGTTTGAATTCCTCTTTTGCTTTCTTTTTAATTAAAATAAACAGTTTCTTTTTTTAATTGGCATTTTGTGTGTACATCTCCCGAGCTGATTAAACAAGACAGAAATAGAGATGGACTGTTACAAAAAACAAAAAACGATGTTGTGCTTGTGTGTCAGCACACATATGGCAAGGTGTCTGCTGAGAGTCTGTGCCTTAATGGCATATATTAGAACATATGCTGTCCAATAAATAATGTACCAGGGCCGTAAGAGCCATGACCAGGGTGTGTGCAGACATTACATGTAGGAGACGTAACACCCAGGGACTTCTGACAGTTGAATTAATCATACAGGCCAGGAGGAGACTTTTGCTGTGATTTGGTGCTGTATAAATAAGACTGAATTGAACGGGGACAGTTACAACAGCAACATATCTTTTCTGGGTCACAAAAAATATCACTATTGTTATTACTAGGACTAGTATTCTGCCTAAAATAAAACTCACCCATAAATGGAGATTAAATGCAAGAAATAAATAACTGGAAAAGGTTCGATTTAATTTGATTTCATGACATGATAATTCTTGTCTTCCTCTTTCTTTTATAAATGCAGTAGATTTGAAATGTAGATCTAGATGGATAGATGTACAAGAGCAACATGTGGAACCCTGTGGCTACAACAAAAATGTAGATTCAAATAGAAGTACAGTGCCATTTTGAAGATGTTCAAAGCAACCCACTCCTTATACACAGGTCAATTAAAGGAATAGTTTTAAGTACAGCATCAAGTCAGTTAAACCTCTCGGATACTTGGAGGTTTGTTCATCAGTTTCAGCCGCTCTGATAATAATGGAATTACCAGCAGGTGCAATAGAGGGGCAACAACGAGGCAACACCAAAACTGGACTGGTTTTACAGGTGGAGGCCTTTTTCCTTTATATTATATTAAATTGTGTGTGATTTGTTTGTGTATGAATGCAGTTATGTTACGTGGACATGCCTCATGTGTCATGGTTGTGGGTCTTTCACCCAGCTTTTGAGTTTACTTTGTGATTTTTGATTCTTTGCTTTATTTATATGTCGTTGAGTTTATGTGTTATGCCGTGTTTGCTGGCCAGCTGCGTGTCTTGTCTCCTTTAGTTGTGTCCATGCTTCCCTCGTCTCCCCTGTCTGCCATGTGTGTTCTCTCCCAGCCCATCATGTCTCTCGCCCTCTCTGTCCCTCTGATCCCTGGGTTTGCAGGTCTGTGTCTCAGTGTGTGTCGTGTTCCGTTTAGCTCCCCTCTTGCTCATTAGTTGATTTTGCTCACCTGTGCCTTGTTTTCCCCAGCTGTGTCCTGATGATCTTGTGTGTATTTCAGCCCTTTATTTTCCTCAGTTCTTTGTCGTGATCTCCCTCATTTCCCAGCTGTGTGCGCTGCCTGTTTGTTTAGTTCCACTTTTTCCTAGTTTGGTTTTTTGTAACACTTTAGTTTTTTTTGACAGTCTGTGTTTTGGGTCCTCTATCCTGCCCACTTTACATCGCTTTATGACATCATGTGGCTACATCTGACTACAACACACTATCCCAAGCCTCCTGTAATTCATTTAGATGCTAACTATTTCCTCGACAGGCCAGGTGTACCGAGGCACGCAATCAGCTGGCAAAGTAGATGTCAAAACGCCATCACTGCTATTTTAGGCAATAAAATCATTTATTTTTTTCCAAGCACAACCAAACAGTTACTACGTGAACATCACACCACAAACACAACTGTTTCTTATCGAAACACAATTGAAAACTGACCATGACGCCAGCCCAACAGTGCTTTAGTGTAAATGTGCCGCTGACCATGACACTATAAATTCTGCATAAATTACATGTTTTTGCCTTTTTCATCTCTTTGTATGCAATAACCTGGTGATATGCCAGTAGGATTGTTTTTCATGTGTTACTGTTTTGACTTCTATCGTTTGATGTTTGAAGGCACACAGTGGCGACAAACAACTCCCCTCAAATGTCTTAAACCAAAAGTAATATTTTTGGTAATGTTTTGAAAATGTAAGTAGTACAACTACAGATATGTGTTTAATAATTTAGGAAGTAAAAGTAAAAGGGTGTTAAACAAATACTCGAGTAATGTATAGATAGCTGAAAAGTCTACCTAAGTACAGTAACTGCCAACTCTGGCCATTACAATTTTCTAATTTAGTGAATATGAGATCTTAAAAGAGTTAACCTCCTACTGAAAACAGTGCAACAGTTTCAACTAAACATAACATGCTCAAGCACTAAATCTAGACCCCGACTCCTCTGGTGGAAATCAAAATCAGTGATGCAAGTTTGTCTTTTCTTTGTTCCTTAAGTGAGTTTTGTTATTGTTTGATTCACCTGGGAGACAGTTTAGTCAAAAATCATAACCAGGTCATTTAGTGAATGAAGCCACACTTTCTCATACAGATAATCCTACAAGGATTCATTTTTCTGTGGAAAGAACAACAAAAACAAATGCCTATAAACTGTTAACACATGACCTATTGAACCTGCCAGATGGTTTCATGTTGTAACCTTTTAAAAACTCACAGAGTCCTGCCAGAAAGAGGACTGAAAATGAGGAAGTCACATGACCATTGCTTCTATGTGTCCTAATATGAGCTGTGTCCCAAAACGTAGGCTTCATCCTTCAGAGGACCCGGCATTCGCGGTCTACGTGGGCCGGGTCCTTCGAAGACCGAGAAGGCCGGAAGTGCGAGGCTGTGAAATGGGACGGTCTAACCTTCAGATCTGCGTCACCGCTAGGGATGGGTACCGGTATCGGTTCTGTCATAAACGGTAGTAACCAGACCGAAAAGCAGCGCACATTTCGGTGCTTTATTTCGGTGCTTTTGTTTTTTCCTGAGCTGTGATACACTTTAGATTCTAACCAATCATTTTACGTTTCCGAGGATAGTAGGCGGGCCCAGGTACGTACGTTCTTTTAGAGCAGAGCTAGAGGTCAAAGTCTGGCTGTACTTCACAGCAAAAGATGCAAACTCAGCAGCAACAAGTGCTCTAAGCTGATACTGTGATATTGTGCAAAGGAGGTAACACCTCGAATCCGATGAAACACCTGGCGACGCATAGCGTTTTTTTAAAAGCCGAGAAATGCGCCGTATTTGATAGCTTGCTGCGAGACCTCACACCGAGCGCATCTACTGCGGGTGTGGTGCCTGTTATCGGACCCGGAGTTAGCAACATCCCCCAAGAACCCGAAGAGGAGAGTCCTGGCCCCTAGCCCTGCCAGTGTAGCAGGAATGATGAGGATGATGATGCAGCAGCAGCCGTTCTTCTCTGCGTGAGTAGCTTCATGTTGTTCGTGTGTAATTTACGTTGAGTAGGCTAACCACGTTATTACATTAATGCATGTAAGGTGAACTAGCAAACACCGTCGTAGCTACATGCGGCTGTCTTCTTGTTGCAAAGTTACAAAATATAACAAAATCTCTATAATATATACAAATAGCACAGTTATAAATATCCCAGTATATAACACAAATTAAATCACTTCACCCGTGGCCTACTGGTGGTGGTCAGAGGGCCCGGTGGCGCCAGTGTCCGGCAGCCTCGCCTCTGTCAGTGCGCCCCAGGGCGGCTGTGGCTACAATGTAGCTTGCCATCACCAGTGTGTGAATGGGTGGATGATTGTGTATAGTGTAAAGCGCTATACAAATACAGACCATTTACCATTCTTCTGTTGGTGCTGCAAGTGCATCTCCATCTACCTCTGTGATCAAAAGGTCTGGAAAAGGATGCACACAAACACACAATAATGCTATAAAACTGTGATAATAAGTGCAACAACAATAACAATAGACAATTATTATCATACAGCCACCTATTAATCACTTTTTAAGGTCATCTCTGAACCTCCTCAGTGCTGGTCCGGTTTCACCATTTTGGACATCTAAATCTACCCAGGTCAGTCCTAACTGGGGGTCGAGCACGGTGGCAAGGAAGTAGATCTGATGGCTAAACGGCTCTTCTGGATCCTTTTTGTCTGTGCAAATCTGCCAGAAAATTCCAGAGAACCGTTTCTCTAAGGATCTTTTCAGTGCCCTGACTATAGTTACGACCTGGGGCATTGCACTACCATCTTTATAAGATGATTCTTCAAGTCCAGAACAGTGGGGACCACCGTGCTAATAGTCACCTGATGATCACCTTCTGTAAGGTCTGTTGCCTCAGAAAAAGGCTCAAGCAAATCACAAAGGTCTTTCAGCTGAGCCCACTCTCGGGTTGAAAACACTAAATTCTCTGTATCGCTGCACATTTCAGGAATGGCCCTGTGGTCTAGTGTGATCAGAGCCTTTAACTGTCTGTAGGTGCTATTCCAGCGGGTGTTGTTTGCTGCTGGGATGGACTTATTGGAGCCAAAGTGTGACTCACACAAGTCTTTGTGGTTACTACTGCTGTGCAGCAGGGTTGTAAACTAACTGGCTTTGGCAATGGCTCTAGCTATTGCCTTTACCTATATCATCCCATCATTGATTATGAGCTGCAGCGAGTGGGCGAAGCAAGAAAGACGTTCACCCGTTGACCATGGATCAGAATCTTCTGCTTTGTTTCATCATCGAGGTTATCACTGCTGTCACCTTCAGGGTGCTCTACTTCTGGCATCCTGACTTTAAAGGCCTGCTTCATATTGGATGCATTATCCGTCAGAATGTAGCTTATTTTATGGCCAATGCCATACTCCTCCACTATGTTGTCAAATGCTGAGGCGATTCGTTCTTCCCTGTGAAACGCCTACATCCGTCCATCCATCTTCATCCACTTTATCCGGGGCCGGGTCGCGGGGCCAGCAGCCCAAGCAGAGATGCCCAGGCCTCCCTCTCCCCAGCCACCTCCTCCAGCTTATCTGGGGGAACACCAAGGTGTTCCCAGGCCAGCCGAGAGACATAATCTCTCCAGCGTGTCCTGGGTCTGCCCCGGGGCCTCCTCCCGGTGGGACATGCCCGGAACACCTCACCCAGGAGGCGCCCAGGAGGCATCCTTGTCAGATGCCCGAACCACCTCAGCTGGCTCCTTTTGATGTGGAGGAGCAGCGGCTCTACTCTGAGCCCCTCCCGGATGGCCGAACTTCTCACCCTACAGTCTACAGTCAAGCAAAAATGATTGTAAACTGTAAGAGTCCTTCTTCTTGCAGGCAACATGAGCGGTAACTCCCAGAAAAGACCGAAGCCTCCAGTCACACCAGAGGTCTGTTGTTATTGCTACATTTAGCTGGATTTCCAGGGCTTTGATTATGTCACCCTTCACTTTGGTGACAAGGTGATGTATCAGCTTCTCTGTCAAGGTGGTCCTAGACACAGGAGTGTATTTGCTATCCAGGACATTCAGGAAGTGTCTAAAATGTGGATTCTCAACGATAGACAGGGGGAGAGAGCATCCAACTATAAGGTCCTGGAGGGGAAAATAAGTGGATGCTTGGAGCAAACAATGATAATTGAGGCTGTGTGGGATTGACCGCTATCATTGATGTTGCAGATCCTGCTTTGTACTCCAAGTACCTACAAGACAGGGAAATAGGAATCTGTAAGATATGTGTTTCTATTCAACCACAACAAACTACTGTATCTTACAAGCACAGTAATTTTAAACCTAGGGCAGGTCTTTGCATACAAAATAACCTAATCCAATCCAGTGTGACACATTTATAGATCATTAGGCATAGCAATAATGAAAATACTGGAGTGTTCATAGTTGCAAGACCTTAAATAACAAGAACAAAAAAACAGTTGAATGAAATCTACAAAAAAAAAAAATGTCTGTGCATTAACTTTGCATATTGCATTAAACCTCCTCATGCCAGTCAGCTATCAGACACAGCTGTATTGACAAGAAATGAACTACACCAATACAAAATAACTGTGTCTAATAATGACATGCTGCAGTGGCCCCTACACACTGGACTGGTTTAGTAGGACAACATAGTAGAAAACACCTAAACCGTGATAACCACATCAAACATGATCAATTTGTCGAATCAGTCAAAGATAGTCATAGTCAAAGATCCATAAGTTCAATTTTAGAACTTTAGGACTCAGTTTTGTCATCCATGGTATCTGGACCAGAGCCATAGACCGCTCTGATCTGGGCTTCACTGTCGAGAATGCTGCTGTTAGCCTAGCAATGTTATGGGGCACTCTTGAAACACCCGTCCTTCCTTACGAGTCAGCAACCACATAAATATGCCCATTAAAGTCGATAACAAACCACACCATACCAGCCCTTAAAGTGCTCACTGAAATGGTTTCAATATATTTCTGCTCAATGAATTCACCAAAATACCTAAAGTGAAAACTGTTTAAGTAGCTGATAGCCACTGCTAGCGCTAGCTACCTGTACTTAGCATGTAACGTTAGTTACAATCTTCACAAGTTAAATCTGCAGAGACGGTTGCAAAAAATCTGTCCCTAAACAATTTATACCGCTTGAAGAACACATTATAAATAACAATATTGTGGTGATGTGTGGGTGTTCATGTGCCAATGGGGTTTTGCCAGTAGGGGGCGCTGTATTTGAGAGGGCTCATGAATGCCTCTATGAAAGAAGACTGATTTGTGAATGAGATAATAAAATGTTTGGAGCAGACGCTCGCGAAACACAAGTGGATGCTGTGTAATTATTCAAAGCTATACGAAGACAACACATGGTACCAGGAGTGGGGTGGGTGAGCGGAAGCGATAGTAGCTCAAAGTTCTGTTTGAGATGGAAAGTTTGAAGCCTCCGGAAGGACTGAAACTGGTGGGGAATGTGGACAGCAACTGGCGGTGTTTTAAGCAGCAGTTTGAGCTGTACATGGCTGCCATGGGACTGGACTCTAAACCCGATGCCAGGAAAATTGCATTGCTGCTCACGGTAGCTGGTCCTCAAGCCATTGAAGTCTTCAACACATTTGAGTTTGAGGAAGTTGGTGACAGGAATAAGTATGACAGAGTGATTGAAAAGTTTGATGCACACTGTTCACCACAGAAGAACACAGTATATGAAAGGTATGTTTTCCGATCTCGGATGCAGCAACCAGAAGAGACTTTTGATTGCTTTGTGACTGATTTGAAGCTGAAGGCACAGTCATGTGATTTTGGAGAGCTGAAAGATTCTATGGTTCGTGATCAAATTGTGTATGGGATCCATGATAAACGGACTAGAGAACGGCTGCTCAGAGATTCCAAGTTAACTCTGGATGAAGCAGAAAGACTGTGTCATGCAAGTGAGTTAGCCCTGCAGCATGCAAAGACATTTAATGAGACGAGCGTCGCTGCAGTACATGATAGTGCAAGAATAGCTGTGGTTAAAAAGAAAATGAGGAAGAATATGTCGCAGAAGCCCAGCAATGATGATACAGTGTACTCCTGTAAGCGATGTGGTAGCAGACATGAACCTAGACAGTGTCCAGCTTATGGCAAAAGATGTTTGAAATGCGATGGAAAAAATCATTTTGCCAAACAATGTCTGTCGAAAGCCAAACCCAAATCAGTGCATGTAGTTGAAGAGACTGATTTAAGCGAGACTTTCTTTGTGGGCATAGTGTCACTTGAGGATGTAAAAAGTGAGCATAACGAAGCAGAGGACAGTGAGCGATGCTCAGATTATGAAGACACGTGGATTGTTTCACTCCCAATACAAGGAGCTTTGGTGGCACTAAGGATTGATACAGGTGCGCAGGCGAACCTAATCAGCATGACAGAGATCCATGCCATGAAACCAAAGCCCAAAATAATAAAGAAAAGAGTACCTCTAAAAGACTACAATGGAAAGTATATTGAGAGCAGTGGTCAATGCAGGCTTAAAGTGACAATAAAACATAAAGATTATGATGTATTGTTTAATGTTGTTCCAGAAGGTCGTGAATCACTGCTGGGTGGCGTGACATCCAAAAGATTGAACCTAGTAGAAAGAGTGTATCACATCAGCTGTCCAGAAACAGAAAGTGGACAGCGAGGAGCAGTTGACTCCATTGTACAGCATTATGAGGATATCTTCAAAGGTTTGGGATGTCTACCATGCAATTACAGTATCCAGCTGAAAGAGGATGCAAAGCCAGTGATCCATGCACCACGTAGAGTCCCAGCTCCACTGAAGGACCGTTTAAAGAAAGAACTTAACAGGATGTTACAGTTGCAGGTCATTACAAAAGTGGAAGAACCGACTGCGTGGGTAAACTCAATGGTGTGTGTGGATAAAAGGAATAAAAACAATGATTTGAGAATATGCATGGACCCTGGCGATTTAAATCAAGCCATAAAACGTGAGCACTACCAGATACCAAAGCGTGAAGAGGTTGCAAGTGAAATGGCAGGCGCCAAATACTTTTCAAAGCTAGATGCAGCTCAGGGTTTTTGGCAAATAAAGCTGGACGAGAAAAGTTCAAAATACTGTACTTTCAATACACCTTTTGGCAGGTATAGATTCCTCAGAATGCCATTTGGCATAATCTCAGCATCTGAGATTTTTCATCGTGCCATGGACAACATGTTAGAGGGTTTACAAGGTGTTCACTGTTATGTTGATGATGTGGTTATATGGGGCTCCACCCTACAGGAACATAATGAAAGACTGGTGAAGGTGCTGCAGCGGATGAGGGAGAATGGATTAAAGCTAAATCGTGACAAGTGTCATTTTGGTGTAAAGGAAATAACATTTCTGGGAGACAAATTCTCTGCTGGAGGTATTGAGCCAGATGAAAGAAAAGTAAAAGCCATCGCAACAATGCCACGCCCGACAGATAAGAGAGGTGTGCTCAGGGTGAGGGAATGATAAACTTTGTAGGAAAATTCATACCTAACTTGTCAGTGAGAACATCAGCACTAAGGGAGTTACTTCGTGATTCCATGGAATTTAAATGGTCAGCGAGGCATGAACAAGAATGGAATGATTTGAAAACCACACTGACAACACGCCCAGTGCTTGCATATTATGATCCAACTAAGAGTCTGAAAATCTCGACAGATGCCTCAAAGGATGGGCTTGGAGCTGTTTTACTTCAAGCTGAAGAGGGGAGTTGGAAACCAGTTGCTTATGCTTCTAGATCCATGACTAAGTCTGAAACCAGATATGCTCAGATTGAGAAAGAATGTCTCGGACTGGCATATGGACTTGATATTTTTCACTGTTATGTTTATGGTCTTCCTACCTTTACAGTTGAGACAGATCATCGTCCTTTGGTGTCAATCATTAAGAAACATCTGAACGAGATGTCGCCGAGGATTCAACGTCTCATGATGAAACTGCAGAGGTACAGCTTTGACTTGATATACACACCAGGGAAGCATTTAGCTTTAGCGGATGCACTGTCGCGAGCATCAGAGGTGTGTCACGCAAGCTCCACTGAGAAAGACTTAGACGATCATGTTAATATGATAGTGGAGTCTCTGCCAGTGTCTGACGCAAAGATAAAACAAATATGCGAGGAGACAGCTGCAGACAGGGAGCTGCAAACGGTGATGGAAAATATCCAAGGAGACTGGCCCAAAGGGTCTTGTTCAAAGTATTATCATGTTAGATCGGAGCTCAATGTGTTTAATGGACTGCTGTTGAGAGGCAATAGGATTGTGATACCACATAGTCTGAGACAGCTGATACTTCAAAGAATACATGAGGGACATTCTGGAATAGAAAAGTGTAAAAGGAGGGCTAGAGACACTGTGTACTGGCCTGGCATTAATAAAGACATTGAGACCATGGTCGGAAAGTGTGAAACATGTAACAAGTTTCAGAGCAGACAGGCAGGAGAACCCATGATGATTCCTGAACTTCCTACAGCGCCTTGGAGGAAAGTCGGAACAGATTTATTTCATTTTAATGGGAAAGACTATCTGTTGGTGATAGATTATTACTCTAACTTTCCTGAGATTGCTCTGCTTACAAGTACAGCTGCTAATAATGTGATCACACATGTGAAGTCTATCTTTTCCAGGCATGGAATACCTGAAACTGTCATTAGTGACAATGGTCCTTGCTATAATTGCAAAGAATGGCAGAATTTTGCAAGAGAATACGGCTTTAAACATGTCACATCAAGTCCTCAACATCCACAGGCGAATGGCAAGGCTGAAAAAGGAGTGCATATCATCAAGCAGCTTCTGAAGAAGGCTACAGACAGTCGATCAGATCCTTATTTAACTCTGCTGAACTACAGGACTGCTCCTCTTCACTGTGGTTTATCCCCTGCAGAATTGCTGATGAATCGTAAGCTACACACAACTTTGCCCTGCTATGCAGAAAGCAAGCAGAGTGAAGAAATTATAAAAAAGCAAGAATATCTGAAATGGAAGCAAAAACTGCAATACGACAAGGGAACAAGAGCACTTGGATTGCTTGCAAAGGATGATGTAGTGAGAATCCAAGATCAGAATGCATGGAGCAGGAAAGCCATTGTTCTTCAGGAAGCAGGTCCGAGATCATATGACGTAAGAACTGAAGAAGGTCATGTGTTCAGAAGGAACCGTCGTAACTTGCTGAAGACTAAAGAGACATTTCAGGAGGAACAATATGGTGAGGAAGATGAAAATGTTGATGTGTCACATGCAGAGACAGTGTCTGGTTTAAAACCACTGGATGGACATGAGCATGTGGAGAAAAGTGCAGTTGTCTCAGAACCTGTATTGAGGAGGTCAGAGCGTAAGGTCAAGAGACCAGTTAGGCTTAATCTGTAAAGCTATGACTGGATTTGTTTTTATCTTATATTCTGATGGTGTTGAGAGAAAAAAAAAAATTGTTGTAATACAAATATGTGTATATGTTGATTCGTGGGACCTATGTTGTCAGAGAAAGGGGGATGTGGTGATGTGTGGGTGTTCATGTGCCAATGGGGTTTTGCCAGTAGGGGGCGCTGTATTTGAGAGGGCTCATGAATGCCTCTATGAAAGAAGACTGATTTGTGAATGAGATAATAAAATGTTTGGAGCAGACGCTCGCGAAACACAAGTGGATGCTGTGTAATTATTCAAAGCTATACGAAGACAACACAAATATTACATAAACATGACCTGGTCATCTGAGGTTGGAAAGGTGGGTAGAAGAGTTTGAAGATGCATAGATGGCTACTGGCTAGCTTACCTTTGAGGGTGTTTGCGCTCCAGGTGCCTGGTGAAGGTTGAGGTAGTCCCGGCTCAGTCAAGGAGACTTTGCAAAATCTGCATTTTGCCGAATGCTTCTCTTTTGCATTTGCCGAAAACTCTTTGTGTTCTATGAACGCAAACTTTATGAAAGACGAAGTCGCTGACATTTCTGTAACTTACTGACCGGGCATACTGCTCAATCTAATGGGTTGCATTTAGTTGTGTTTGAAGGGTGCGAAAGGCGAAATAATAATATCCCACAATGTGGAGGGATTTGAGCATGGCTGAGCCACTGTGTGTCGCTGTGTGAGAGCTGAGCAGCAAAAGGAAATTAAGTGAGGAGCCAGCTCTCGCTCAATGGGAGTCGACTATTCTGATTCACTGCAAAGCACTCTCTAAGCACGGCTCTTAGAGCTAAAGCTTTTGCGCATGACACATTATCGAACGTTACGCTGTGTGTCATGGATACTGTTGACTCCAAATCTCCCGACCACTATGTTGATATAAGACAGCAAGACCGAGACAGCGAGACCATGTAAAAGTGGACCGGTCTCGAGACATCCAACTGGCAACGTCAGATTGTGTATGATTATTCAGAAAAAAGTTAAAGGCTTTTAAGGAGAAAGAATAAAATATTAGGATGCTTTGAAATATGAAACAGTGGTCTTGGTGGGTATTTTCATCAGGAACAAAGTGCTAGTCACTCAGAATGTCTCTGTCAGGCACCCCTGAGTTTCTCAGGCCCCTAGTTTACCATTTGATTAACCCTGACCTCTGAGAATAAACCTTCAGTCAGAATTTCCACACTAACAACTGGGAGTGCTGCTCCATCTAGCCTAAACAAACACAGAGTAACCACTGCAGGCACCTGTCACTCATGAAATGCCACCATCCTCTAACCTGTAGTTTACCTCCAGTACTTAAGAAAACCGTGACTGTAATACGAGGAGATGTGAGGAGTCAGCTGCTGTTCTCTTGGCCAAGTCCAGTGGAGCTAAACGGAACCTGTTTTCACTGGATGAGCGACTAGTCTCCCTCAATTCTGAAGCCAAAAGCCGCACCTAAGTTTCTGCTGTCCTATGTTATTGACAGCACCTCAGTGTTTCAATTATCAAGGTCTGTGTGCAGCGTTTTATCTCTGACCTGACCACAGAGAGGTCTCTTACTGTGAAGGATCCTGCTAAGGACATACTTGTGCTGATGGGGCCCTCTGGTGTCAATGAGGCGAAAGTCCCATGTTGATCACAGCAGTTAAAAAGTGCAACAAGCGACATTATAGTGTTTTTATTTGCACATTGGTTCTATATTTTTCTTTGTTTTTTCATTATTTCTTTCTTATTCAAATGCACAATTAGAGGCAGAACATGCAAACATAGAAAACCCTTTGCTATCTAACAAGGTTATTATAGCTGACTAAAACAACACTATGAAATAAAACTAAATGTTAGTTAACTAAAATACAAATAAAAACTAACTGAAATGATTTTGTGAAGTAAAATAAAATACAAATAGAGAGGAAATATCTTTCGTTTTTGTAGTTTTTGTTTGTCTGTTAAAAACAAACATGCCTGATCAGGCACTGATTAAATAAAACTAGTTAGAAAAAACTATAATAACTCTTCTGACCACTTCCTGCACCACCACCATTTTTTCCAAGTCCATAACAATGAAAGCAGAAGCAACTAATAAAAAAATGTCCCAAGCTGAATGTAGTAAAACCTGTGTCAGCACTCGCCTCCCAGGTGGTCTGTCTGACAATCACTGCTTAAACTGCTGGCGTATTTCCAGAGGCTCGATGCATACATACACATCTCACACCCTCCTCGCTTTTATCTCTCACCTGTCAGTCATCCATGGCTCCTGGTGCTTCAGGGGCTACAGACCTGTCAGAACTCCAACGCCCCATCAAAGAAAAATCCTCACTTCCATCCCAACCCCTACATTACCCCATCCTTCTTAGACCTGCCAAACAAAAATAAAGTAACAATGAAGAAAGAGTGGCCAGTGCTCCTGCTTTGCAGAACAGTCAGTGGATATCCAATTGTCACTCACAGTGTTGGGCCTTTAATCCTATTGTTTCTCTGACAGGATTACTCTCTGTGGTCCCTCTCTCCCTGTGGCCGCACACAGGAGAAAGGCCAGATTAAGGAGATTAGTGTCTATCCTCCTGACTTGTCAAACCAGGATGTAAGGAACCATTGACTCTCTTAGAAACCCTGAATGAGCAGAGGCATAGAGTTGCCTAAAGAAGTCATGAAAGGCAGTGAACAAGCCAAAATCCCTGAAAGGACGATGTGATTTGTTTGCTTTTGTTCCCTTCAACTGAACTGAAAGGTTCAAAGAGATGGCCATGGGGAGAACAGCAAGCCAGCAGAGAAGGAAGGACACAGAGGAGGAAATTCAGAGTTTGACCAATTAGACTATGTCGCTCTAAAGAAAATTATGATGGTCAGTTGAAGCAGGGTTATTCTGTTGACAGGGCCTATTATACTGGATCAAGGTCTACACTTAGCACTGCATATTATAGAGAAGACTATTTCTCCATTCATTCGCAGTCAGAACTAAACTGAGGCCAGTGTGTCCAAGTCTTTATTCAGAGAGAACTGACATTTTCTTTGAAACTTTGATTGAAATCATACCGGACTAAAGGTGACATATGTATTACACAATCTTTAATGGTCTACGTGCATTAAAGCCTTTCTTTTTCTTGCTTATTTACGTGGTGTAGTGGTGGTTGGGGGCGGGGCTCGGAAGTTAATATGTGAAACCTTTTTTTTTTTCATTTTCACATATGGTGGAATTTTAATGCCGATGCAAATCTTGGAAATGCTTCAGCTATGTGCCCTTTGATATTTCTATGCTCAAAATGAATGGGACCTATACTATGAGAGAAATGATGCAACTCTCCCACCTTGCAACACTGGCGACAGAAGTCGCGAACAGCAAGGAAAGTGACTAAACAAAGATCCAATCCCGGTTAGGAAAACAGGGGCAGACCAATGGCATCATGTAGGACCACTCTATGGAACGAATCGCTGAAGCTGGGCTGAGCTTGTTTCGTTTTGGCTAACCCTACTGGGCGACGCTTTGTTGACAAGGCCACTGTTAAGAGGCAGTTCAGTTATTAATAATACGGAAGGTGATGGGGTCACTGAAGCGCAACGCTGGACAGAAAAGGCCACCAACGTCCATCACAGTGACAGAGGTAGTAGCCAACATAAAGTCAACTGACTTTTTTCAACAGCTTTAATGTTAATGTTAGTTAGCATGAGTTTATTGTGTAGCTAAAACGATGAAGAACGGCTAGCCTCAAGTTAGTCGTTCGTTTTGAAAACTGTATCCTTTGAAGGCTAGTTTTTGTAACGATGGCACTAACAGTGCTGTTAAAGTACAATTAGTTCAGACTTACTTGCGAAATATTTGCAGATAAAAGCAGTAGCAGTAGTAATCATCGCGGCACAAGGAGTTATCTGATGGTCTATCTTATGTCTCATTTAAAAAAGTGAAAATAGTTGACATTCCTTATCGTGTGAGCAGGCGTAAAGTCAGGAAGAGCGTTATTGTTGCTTTCATTTCCTTGAAGCATTTTTCACTCATAGTGTCTGCAGCGTGACCATATTTGTCCTGACGGATCAGTCAGCGTCACACAAATAAAATAAAAGTACACATTGGGATCTGAATATACCACCTGATTTAGCTGTATTAAATATTATAGAAGACTGCAGCCTATAATCTATATTTGCTGATTTTTAGCAAAAAAAAGTTTGGGAACAAACAGACAGAAATGAGGCAGGTCAAATCGTCTTGGGTTTCACACATGTGCAGTACTGGAACATAAGCGTTTTCAGCCGTTTCAATGTGGACGCACAACTCTGTGAAAATGACTGAAAACGACAGTGTGGACTAAAAACTAAATAGAAATAATACATGAACTATCACAAGGCTAACTTGAGACGAATACCAAATTATACTCAGTGCGCTGGGTCAGAGACCCAGCCTGTGACAATTATTTTGTGTAGTTTTGTTTTTACTGTCTAAGAATATTCTATAAAGCCATTTTTCAAAAAATGCCTCTCTGTGCAAAATGGGTTTAAACATGAACAGCTGTGGGATGCTGTTTATCCATGATTCGGACAGCCCAACACGTGCTCCCGACGCTGGGAAAACAAATTCTGTCGGGGAGGCCTACCTTGGCACCACCGTTGTGCAGGTGAAGCCAAAGGCAAGATATGCTTCATCATATTTTCTAGTCTTTGGCTTGGAAGGATATTTGGCAATGCTTCATCTTCTCCTTTGCGTTTGTTTGGAAGACCCGTCAAAAAGCCTGTCCATTATGCTAGCAGTGTCCAAGCAATCTTCTTTTTAATTCACACTGCGCCCCCGCAGTGATCAGCTGCACCACAGACACTTCATACCTCATCTCAGGAGAAAAACTGAAAGAACAACATAAAAAAGGAGAAAACGTACCTCAGAAACATGGCCAACATCTGTTTGATTAGACTAAGAAATAATGGTTGACCATTTTCAGGTGCTCGCCTAACCTTCAGTAGTTGTTCGAGGTCATCGAAACGCTTTGGTTTTATATATCGAGTTTCCTTCGATTGATAATCTGTCTCGTATTGAAATTGGTCTTTGGTCAGTTTTGCCTGTTGCAGAATTTCAGGGTCGCTCTTGTTGACTTTAATAGCCACGATCTGTCTGTTTGCTCTGTGAATTGGTTAGAAACAAAACTGAACTTGTTTTGGTTTCTTTTGTAAAATGCTCTGAAAACATCTCGAAAGGGTTTGGGTTGGTGTCAGGTCAACGTCCGTTATGCCATAAAGTATAATGGGTGAGCGCTCGTATTATGGGTTTTGGGATCAAAGCAAAGCTACCGCGTCACAAGGGATCAAAGTGATTCTAATGTATGCACAGGCGCACACACACGTTTGTTTGTGTAATATTGTTCACACTAAATTTGACCATAGGCAATTTAATATGAGTCAATCAAAGAAAATGTTAGTTTTGGAGAATTTTGAAATTACGAAACTGACAATTACGAGAATTTTTGTTCGTGTATTTTTTTTCTTTTGCATAACATGTCAAGCTTTTCTGTATATAGCCATGTCGTAGATTTCGGAGCAAACAAGAAATTGATGAAAATGTTCTATTGTATTTTAACAATCATCAACTTCATATGCAGGTTTCGTACAGGTGCTTGAAATCCTTGAAAAACCTTGGATATATTGTAGTGCACGGGTGTGGGGCGTGTCTCATGGGTGTGGTAGATGATAAATGTGGTTGCACTCACCTGTTCACAGCACCTGATGTTGATGAGCAGAAAGGTAGGGTGAGCATGAGGCAAAACTTTCTGTTGACCGCAGCTTGAATGATTTTGATGTATTTTAACTGTAACTTGATGGTTTTTGTATATTTGTGCACTAATTGATGCCATAGACCAGGTTGTAATTTGACATAGTAGTTAGTGCAGTTATTGGAGAGTTGCAGTTATTTGTTTGTGCAGTCTGTGCATTTGTTTAATAGTTAATCCCATGTGCTGATTTGTATATTGGACAGTTGCATGTGGAATATAAGGAGCAAATGGTACAGAAGTGTATTTTATGCGTTTATTGTTGCGCGTCATCTGTGTCCTCATGTTTAGCCTGCTGCGGCCATTGGTTGGTTGAGCCACAACACTTATAAAGCAGAGGAAGAAAGTTAATCACGTCACCTTAAATTGGTCATGTGATGTGGACACACCGGTACATCTGTCAGCAGCATCAACATGTTTTTAAACAGAAGTTTTTATTCTGCTGATACTCAGTGTTTCTCCAGAAGAGTAAATACTTTGTTATGCTGCTGTTTGTGTGTTTTCAGGTCAACGTGGCGACACCAGACGAAATCATCGTCCTGTCAGACTCCGATTGACCTTTAACCTCTGAACTCTGATTAGCTTCTCACCTGCTCTCTTTGGTCAACTTCCAGAGGTTACACATCCTCCTCTTCCAGCTCGTGTTCGATGCAGAGACTTCATTTTCTTCCGTTTCTGCAAACTATTTTGACAAAGTCCACCAGAGCCATTTACAGCAGAAGAAGTCTGAGAGGTTTGGAGCATGTTTGTGATTACAGGATAGTTATACCATGACAGTCTGCCTCTGGAGGGAGGCAGCCGTTTACAACTTGAACGTGGGAGACCACATCAGCCTCTCCCACATGAAGTGGAGCCAGTCCTCGTATGACTTACAGCTGCACAGCACAGCATTTACAAGGATTGTAAACAAATGTTTAGAAATAGATTTTCAGATTTGACATAATATTATATATCATCATTGTTGTGGCCACAACAGAAATGCCAAGCCAGCTGGAGGTTTTGCTGGAGAATGGACAAAGCCTGTACATTGACAGTGAGCTGTGGAGTCCCTTTGATAAGGAACTAGAGGCAATAGTCAAAGTTAATGTTAAAATAAAGGGGAAGCAAATTGTACAGATTAAAAAAAAAGCAGTGTGAATAATTTAAACCAAATGTACTGTTCCTATGTTCAGTTTCTTCGAAAATATGACAGATTGTATTTTATAAATGAAAAAGAATGACATTCAGTATTTATAATTTTTAATGACATTTTGCTAAGTTCTGTACCGTAGTTAACAGAGTATTCTCCAATGTTAAGTATTTATTTTTAAAAATTCTAATAATCTTATATTTGTGTTTGTTTTTAATTTTTTTAGAACACTGGAAGGCTAGAAATGTTTTTCTTTTGAAAAGAAGAATAACAGAACAGATCAAGGCTTAATGTTTTATTTTGTAGATAATAAAGGGGGCAGGTCTATCAACAATATTTTATTTGTACCTTTTGAAAAAGCCAACAAATTCCTTTTATTATTAATTTTAACATTCCTGCTGTTTTAATTTTTAATTCAAATGATTGTGGAAGGGCAAAATGATGAACTCGAGATTTCTGGGTGGATATGATATCAGAACAGGACACAGAACAGAAAGATGATTTTTACATTTTTACATCATGGACAATAGTTACCAAAGCAGAGTACAGCACAGTTGTTAAAATTAGAGTACAAACAGTGCAGGATACTGAAAAATGTTTAAATAGTTAGGAATATTTAGAATAATTAGCAAAAGGCAGACTTTGTATCGTACCTGTGCATTAAAAAGTAGACATGTCTGGTTTAGTGATGGGATTTCCGGCTCTTTTTAGTGAGCCCGAACCGGCTCTTCAGGTTGTTTTGTTGCTTTCATCAATTTATTATTAACAATAATATAAAATTATGCATAAAAGGAATTACTAATGTGCCAAAAAAAAGTGGTTTTATTTGTATATGTTTATATATAAATATATACGGTGGCCCCTAGAGACAAAACACGTACAAACTCCAAAACACATTTCTAGCATGAACTGAACTTCCAAAACAGAGCTACCTAGATCACTTAAATTACACAATTGAAAGCATATGTGTATTGTTTGTGTATTTATACACAAGCAACATATTCATATATAGTCAAATAATTTAAAATATATATATTTTTTAAAAAGTTCATTTACCTGTTACTACCACACACCAAATCCGGTCGTTGGTACTTGCTGGCTTGTGTAGCCACTGGGTAACAAAAGCTCAACACTGCCACTAGCATCCTGGAGCACTTCTGTTGTGTTTTGTACGTGTTTTGAGTTTTTATGTGCTTCGGAGTTCGTACGTGATTTGAAGTTTGTATGTGCTTTGTCTCTAGCGGCCACCGTAAATATACTTTTATTTATTCACTCCACATAAAATGTAATAAATAAATCATATAATACAAAAATCAACTATTCACATTTCAACTTTTAACTATTTAAATTTTCAGCTTTTTCCTTTTAGAAATTTAAAGTGAAACCCACTGGGCTCTGTGGGTTTTTGCAGCAGCTCTACCTGTACTAGATGCACCTGCTCCTTGTCTTTTCTATCTCTGACTTTATGTCCTCTACAAGAGTTTTTTTTTGCTGGTTCTTCAAATGTTCAATAAAAACATGTATGCTAATTCATAACGAAGAAAGCTTTGTAATGAAGACTGTCATTTCCTTACATAACAAGATGGCGCCAGTGTTCACGGCAAGCCGTCTCCTCCGTTTTTGTTTGTTGTTTATTGTCCTTCTGTCTATGTGCTGCCCTGATGTCTCCACGTTACTTGTCTATGATCGCCAAACTCTTTTGAATCTCCGCCCTTTGGACTACCAGACACAAGATTTTAAATGGAGATCTGACGATCCTCCTCCGCTTTCGAAGGACTTTCCTGATTACCTCCGCCACTTACCATCTACCTTCTCTCAAAGGAAATGTTCACGGAGAAGGGGTAAACGTGGCGGCATCCGTGTTCGTATCAAGGCCCTTTTAAAGTCCTATGTTGCAATAAATGATCGCTATTCTACAAACATTTTGTCATGTATTTCTGCCCTCCGAGACCATGCTAACTTCAGACTGTTCTGTCATCGCTGGATTCGCCCTGTCGGACCTTATGGTTACCTGGACCTCCCAGCTGATCTTCCACCCAGTCGGTGCTGGGTGCGGTCCTCCAGAGGAGGCGCGAATCTCGGCAACCTTCGCCTGCTGCGGCGTTCTCCTACCAGTAACAGTGTGACCACTCTCCGTATGGCCTTATTAAATACAAGGTCACTGACGAATAAGACTTTTATTTTAAATGACCTTATTCTATCATCGGGACTGGATTTCTTATTCCTGACGGAAGCTTGGCTTCGCCCCGGCGAACTTTTTCCCTTCTCGGAGCTGCTCCCACCTGACCACGCTTTTATTAGCTCACCCCGGACCACTGGAAGAGGTGGAGGGCTAGCTTCAGTTTTTAAAAACAAACTTCGATGTCGGCAGCTGCCACCTGTTCTGTACCGCAGTTTCGAGGTGCAGTTATTGGAAGTGAACTGCGTCCCCTCCATCCTCTGCACTGTGGTGTATCGCCCCCCGAAACTTATTAAGGATTTTCTTCCAGAATTTGCTGATCTACTGGGGAGCCTAGTGCCACGTTATGACCGTATATTAATTGTTGGTGACTTCAACATTCATGTTTGCTGTGAGGACAGTTCGCTAGCTAAGGATTTCCTCGCTCTTATTAGCACCCTCAATCTCACCCAGTGGGTAAGTGAACCAACTCACACTAAAGGTCATATACTTGATTTGGTACTATCTTATGGTCTGGATATTTGCATCACGGACATAGAGGACTCTGGGATTTCAGATCACTTTCCGGTTTTGTTTAATACTGTAATGAGCGATGTGGATTTGAACAGTGATGGCCCTGTGCGGCAATCGCGCACGATTAACTCCCAGTCAATCGCCCACTTCATTGATGCTTTCCTTGACTGTCCCCTCTCTGATGCTAACTGTAATGGGGTTTTATCAGCGGATGAGCTTGCTAACCTCTTTTATACTACATGCGCTGACATCCTTAATTCTGTGGCACCTCTGAGAATTAAACGTGCCAAATCCTCACAACCCTGGCTAAATCATACTACTCGCGCCCTTAGGCGTGAATGTCGTCGTGCTGAAAGAAAATGGAGGAAAGACAAACTCCACGTCTCTCTGGACATCCTCCATAATTGTCTAAGTATCAAAAGTCTGTTAAAGCTGCCAAATCTGCCTTTTTGTCTAGCATTATTATGACTAATAGCCACAACCCCCGAGCACTTTTTAATACTTTTAATTCTGTGATAAACCCTCGCACTACCACTTATAGGGATGCCTCCCCTGCTCTTTGTGATAAATTCTTAAAGTATTTCTCTGATAAAATCTCAGCTCTAAGGGCTTCTCATCCATCTCACCCATCATCAGTTTTAGACCCAGTTCCAGCTTCTGAATGCTTGACTGTCTTTCAACAGTTTGAGCCAGTGTCTTATTCTGCTTTAAAAGATATAATTGATCATCTCAAAATCTCTGGTTCCCCGCATGATATTCTTCCTTCTCGTTTCTTTAAGGAAGCTTTACATGTTATTGGGTGGCTGTAGCTCAGGTGGTAGAGCAGGTCATCTACTGATCGGAAGGTTGGTGGTTCGATTCCCGGCTTCCCCTAGTCTGCATGCCAAATATCCTTGGGCAAGATACTAACCCGAAATTGCTCTCCGATGCATTCATCGGAGTATGAATGTGTGTGAATGTCAGTTGTGTGAATGGGTGAATGCACAAGTTGTGTAAAGTGCTTTGAGTGCTCAGAAGAGTGGAAAAGCGCTATATAAGAACCAGTCAATTTACCATTGGTCCTTGTATCTTATCTCTGCTGAATGCATCATTGTCATCAGGTTGTGTACCGTCTCTCCAAGCATGCTGTTGTGCAACCTATTATGAAAAAGAAAAATCTTGACCCTAATGCTCTCACTAACTACAGGCCGATCTCTAAACTCCCTTTTATTTCCAAAATATTGGAAAAGGTAGTTCTAAAACAACTTCAGGCCTTTTTAGATGCAAATGGTATTAATGACAAGTTTCAGTCTGGTTTGAAACCTCGCCACAGCACAGAGACAGCCTTACTTAGAGTTTTTAATGATCTTCTTTTAACTGTAGATTCTGGATATTCTGTGGTCTTAGTTTTATTTGACTTGACTGCTGCTTTGACACGGTTAACCACAACATTCTTCTATCAAGATTGGAACATGTTGTTGGTCTCAAAGGTTTTATCTTGGTTTAAATCCTATCTCTCAGAGAGGTCGTTCTCTGTTGCTATGGGGCAACACTCCTCGGCTTCTGCCCCTATTTATTGTGGTGTGCCTCAAGGGTCCGTGCTCGGTCCTGCTCTTTTCTCTTTGTACATGTTGCCGTTGGGATTAATTTTTAGAAAACATAACATCTCCTTTCACTGTTATGCCGATGATATCCAGATTTATTTACCTTTGAAATCCGATGTGTCTGCTTCTTTGCAACCTCTGTTCAACTGTTTGCATGAAGTAAAAATTTGGTTATCACATAATTTTCTTACATTGAACGAGAATAAGACCGAAATCATAGTCTTTGGTAGTCACACTCCGCTAGACCAGTTAGCTGATGCCCTAGGCCCTCTCGCTAGCCATCTCTCGCTCACTGTAAGAAACCTCGGAGTGTTCCTGGATGGCTCTTTTAAACTCGAGAAACAGGTGTCCACTGTGGTAAAAAACAGCTTTTACCAGTTGCGTCAGATTTCCAAAGCAAAGCCATTCCTTCTTTTAAAAGATCTTGAAAAGCTTATCCACGCATTTATTACATCCAGATTGGACGACTGTAACTCCCTCTACTCGGGCCTCCAACACTCCTCTCTTTGCCGGCTCCAGTTAATTCAAAATGCAGCTGCGCGTCTTTTAACAGGTACGAGAATTCATGAACACATAACTCCAATTTTAGCCAAATTACATTGGCTCCCTGTTAAATATCGTATAGATTTTAAAATTCTTTTGTTCACTTTTAATATTTTGAATAATTTAGCGCCCAGTTATCTTTCTGATTTACTCCATTCATACAATCCCAACAGGGCACTTAGATCATCCAACCACAGGCTCCTAGCACAACCTAGGACTCGAATGAAGTCGAGAGGCGACCGGGCCTTTGCATCCGTGGCACCCAGACTCTGGAATAACCTCCCCGTTCATATTCGCACTGCCGAGTCTATCCAGTCTTTTAAATTACGTCTTAAAACTTATTTTTTTACTTTGGCTTTTGATTCTGTCTAGTTGGCTGTTTTAGCTTGTTGCGTTGTTACCTATTGTTTGTTGTCCTCTTCTATTGTTTGTTTTAACTGTCTCATGTTTTTATTGACTGTGAAGCACTATGGTCAACACTGTTGTTTTTAATATGTGCTATATAAATAAATTTTGATTTGATTTGATTTGTCATTTCCAAAACACTGCCCCCCCCCCCCCCCCCCCCCCCCCCCCCCGCGTCCGCAGCGCTGTTGAAAAGGCTGTGGAAGTCCCTGTATAAAACATGTAGACCTGTGACACAAAAATCACCAAACTCGGACGACCACAGACTGTTTTCCTTCGTGGTGATGAAGGAAAACTTGCAGGGGTTTTTTTTCTAAGTCCACACACAAATCTTTTTTACGCACACACAAATCTTTTTTACAAGTACAAAATATTTATGACCACATTTTGAGCCCATACTTGACCTCTTGCAAGGCAAGCGGGTCTGTCACACCCTTTACTGAGATACTGGGCTGGGCAGACATCTCCGAAATCATCAAAGATTTTGGCAAATAGGCTCTATCTTGGCAAACTGACCGGATATCTAAAATGAAACCACAAATATCCAAAGTGTATTTGGTGACACACAAACAGGGCTTTTCATAATGTATAGTTTAGTTTAGTTAGTTTCCACATGTCCGTTGTTGTGTTGGGAAAATTCTCACCGAAAGCATAGCCACATGAAAATGTTAATTAAGTATTCAATAGCGCATTTAAGTAATTTCTTTAATTTTAGCACGCCTGGCCCTCCATACTCACTGAAACTCGCACTAAGACACGTAAATTTCCAACTGCAACTCGGGATAAACAAACATACAAACAGTGTGATAAATTTTACTTAAGTACTAGAAACTTAGTGTTCCCTTTTGAGAGTATCTTCTTTAGGTCTTTATACATTAGCGCCTCACAAGTTTCTAGTTAATTTAACAGACATCCATTTCACCTTGTAGTCCTGTTTTGATTATGGATCAGTTCTGGGTCTGGTTGAATTGGGTTTTAGTCCCTGTCTTGATACAGCCCTGATTTTGTTCTGCCATGCTGCTTAATTTAAAAAACAAACAAACTAGTTTACAATGTCCTGCATATGTGATATATTTTTTTTCTTATATTAAGTTATTCTTTTTCAAACAAAACTCAAAACACAGCCTAATAAATCTTCAACTTCACAGCATGAAGGATGCATTTGAGGGCCGCATTTCGAGCAGCCTTCAAGTCGGGGGTGAGCGCACTAACGTGCCTGGAGGCCGTTTTAATGAGTGTTTGCTGGAAAACGAAAAATACAAGAAGGAGTCTGCAAGAAGGATTTGTAAGTTTTCACTGTGGAGGAGTTTGCGTAAGTCCTAGTAAATCATTTTCTCGAGTGTGTACGTTACACATGCTAATTTTTAAAATCGTTTTTATTATTTTGCTAGCTAGCAAACTCGCGGGATAAATGATTGAAATGCACGCAGTGTGATGTAATACGGTGCCGCTATTCTAACAGTTAGTTATTGCAGGGTAATTTATGGAATATGCTCTGAATTTAACCAAGATTACACAGCAGTAGCAGTAATGCGAGTTATTTCCCCAAAGTGAAAGCTTTAAACGTTAGCCCGATGCTCAACTAGCCAACTCAAGCTTTCTGATTGAAGGCTAAAAGCAGCGTTGTCACTAGGGCTGCCACAAACGATTATTTTGATAGTCGACTAGTCAGCGATTACTTTTGCGATTAGTCGACTAATCAGATCATCATCCATTGAACATAAACCATACAGCTTATTGCACCAGCAGCATCTGCTCTTATATAACTATCATTAGCTTTCAGCTTTAAGTGTTTAAGGTATGTGCTAACTAAAAATAAAGACAAGATGATAGTTTATTAAATTTTAATGACATTTGCAGATTGTTTCGGTGAAGTTTAATAAACTCCTTGCTATCTAAAATATAACAGGACACCGGAGTAAATTCTGGAGCATCTCACACTTCTGATAATCAGCTGTCTGCTTGACGTTTATTCAGCTGTGTAAAAACTATAACTTTAATCTCAGCCAAACCGATTTACTCAGGAACAAATAAAACACTGAAAAAAGCCAAACAACATTTTGAAGTTATCTAAGTGACTTATATATCATGTTTAACCTGAGTAGTGAAAGACGGCGGTGGGTTTGAAAACGATCTGCCGGGAGTCCGGTGTTCTCACGGCTCTAGTTAGCCTAGCCCCCGGCTAGCTATCGAGCTAGTGGGTAACAGATGCCTCCGAAAACGTCGGGGCACTTTTGAAAATATGTGGTGTCTTGATAAACTCAGCAGATATTTGAGGTTTACACAGCTACATTCTCGCCTGAAAATATGTTAAACGTTTATTTTGTGACCCAGAAAGAATAATAAGAGTAATATTAAAACTAACTAGCTGCCGCCATTGTTGGAAACTAAGCAGGGCCGCGATGGGCCGCGCTATGAATTCTGGGACACAGTTTCTTCTTCTTCGGGGTTTAACGGCAGCTGGCATCCTTGGACATGCAGTGCTGCCATCTTCTGTTTCAGTCCATTATTACACTCTTAAATCCTGCTACTGATTCCTGCGTCTTTTGGGATCTTACAAAGCTTCAAACGACGCGTCGACTATTAAATCAGTCGTCGACGATTTTGATAGTCGACGTAATCGTGACTAGTCGACTAATCGTGGCAGCCCTAGTTGTCACCAAGTAAACAGAATATTGATTATATTTTGGTGTATTGCTGCAGTTTTTTCAAGTATTAACTTGGTGCTTTTGGCAACCTCAGGGGGAATTAATGGTAATATGACTGATCCTTATGGACACAAAGAATATAGACTTTTTTATGCTACCGAAGTTCCGTGGCTTTCATTCAAAATCTGTTTATCGTTAAACAACTTGAACATTATAATGGCTTCAAACTCACATTGAGGCCTGTGGGGCACTATCAGCCACTGAAACAGTAGACAAATGAATATTTCATACCTTAAGGCTGCCTGTTTATTTAAGGGAGATGAACAATACATTATAATTGTATATAATAATATCACAGATGATAGATTAAATAGGTTTTTGATAGATGCTTGTGCATTGTTAAAGTCTTATATGTTGAATGGATCTGAGTATGTCATCTGTTCAAAGCCTCTCCCAGTCAGTGCTGTTCTCTATGCCTGTCTTACTCTACATGATATTTTTTAACATCAGCATGCTAAAGGACTTGTTTGGAAGAGACTGCAATTTTATATGCTAAAATGTGTTTTTCTTCTGGGCCAAGTTGGTGAAAACACTTTATTATCCTCTAATAGATTTTTTTAAATGCTTGGTGATGGTAGTACCCAAAACTAGCTGCATCAGGTACTTCCCTGTGTATTTGGAGAGGATCAGGAGTCCCAGGAATAAAAAAAAAAAAGCCCCCAAAACAAAAACGGCAACTAATTATTTATCTGCACAGCCGTACAAGTGGCTGACTGCTAGTTTGGTCCTCTGAGGCCGTGTCCTAGTCAGTGTGTTCTCTCTCTTCTGTTAATTGAGCGTTTTTGTTTGTTTTGTGCAGTTCTGGCTAATAAGTGAAATTAATAAAAGCCGCAGAAATATTTTCATTGCATTTCTGTTTGTTCTGTACTTGCTAACTGTCAGTTCAGAAGAAAATATAGCTGCTGTTTGCCAACAAACTCAGTTCCTTTGCCCGATAATTTACTTCAAAAAAATGCCTACATATATATTTATAAGCTGAGTTATTATATAGCTGAATAATTATATCTTTCAATTAATAACTAATAATGTTTCATTTTAAATTTGTGTCTTTTTTTTTCTTCTGCTTATTATTGTTATCCATCCATTTTCTTCTGCTTATCAAGGACTGGTTTACCCGGGCTGCAGCCTAAGCAGAGAAGCCCACATCTCCCTCTCCCCAGCCACCTCCTCCACTTCTTCTGGGATAACACCAAGACATCCTCAGGCCAGCTGAGAGATATAGCCTCTCCAGAGTGTCCTAGGTCTGCCCTGGGGCCTCTTTCTCCTTTTCTCATCAGAAAACTTGCTACAGGCTCCTCCACCCCTGCTAGCCCTTCTGTCCTTCCCAGGATGGCGCCCCTGGTGCCCCCTCATAAGGTCCAGCAGTCCTACCGTCCATCCAACAGCTCCTTCTCCCCTCTTACAGCCCCTATGGGAGCTCCATCTGTGGTGGCTATAGGCCTTACAGCTACAGCTACGGTGGCGGCTACAGCCTGGGAGGATACAGACACACACCTCACCTTGAGGACGTCCCCCAGCATGTTTGTGCAGCAGGCTGAAGAGATGGAACAGCAAGCACTCACATATTCATGGTTCAGATCCCTCCAATCTAAATAATTTCAGGCCAATTTCAAATCTGCCTTTCTCAGCCAACATTCTGGAAAAGATAGTGGCTGCACAGGTTCATCGTCATCGCACTGTAAATAACCTGTACGAACAGTTTCAGTCCGGCTTCCGTTCATGTCACAGTACAGAAACATCTCTAGTAAAAATCACCAATGATCTTCTGCTTGCAGCTGAGTCTGGACTTATATCCATCCTCATTCTCCTCGACATTACAGCAGCTTTTGACACAATCTCCCACCACGTCCTCCTTCACAGATTAGCATCTATTGGCATCAGTGGTACAGCACTCGCCTGGTTTACTCTGGCCGCTCACAGTTTGTTCAATTACTCCCTCACAGATCAGTATCTACTCCACTTAATTCTGGTGTACCCCAAGGCTCTGTCCTGGGTCCTTTACTTTTTATCATCTATCTCCTACCCCTTGGTAATATTTTCAGGAAGCCTAACATCCAGTTTCACTGCTACGCAGATGACACCCAGCTCCAAACCCACAGCTACTCTCCCACCCACATCCATTTCTGACTGTTTAAGTGAAATCAAGGTCTGGTTTACTCACAACTTTCTTAAATTTAATAAAACAGAATTCATTTTAATAGGCACCAAATCAAAACTGACCAAAGTCCCAACCAGTCTTTCATTATCCATCGATGACTGTTGTCACACCCTCCCCTCAGGTTAAGAGTCTTGGTGTCATCAGCACTCTGTCCTTCACAGCACATATTTTCATCTCTGTAATATTAACCGCCTTCGTCCTTCACTCACTTCAAACAGTACCGCCATACTTGTCGATGCTCTTGTCACATCTCGTTTAGCTTACTGTGAATCCCTTTCTTTGTGGTCTACCTCATAAATCTCTCCATAAATTGCAGTTAGTTCAAAATACAGCTGCTCGTATTATTCCCAGAATTAGATCCACTGAACATATAACACCAGTTCTTAAACAGCTCCATTGGCTTCCAGTTCACCTCCATGTCAACTTCAAGATCCTGCTTCTCACTTTCAAAGCGCTTCATAACCTCGCTCCTCCATATTTATCTGATCTTCATACGTACTCACTCCATCGTACACTCCGCTCTTCTTCCCTTCTGTCTGTTCCACCTGCTCGCCTGACTACCATTGGACTCAGAGCCTTTAGTTGTTCTGCCCGGAGACTTTGGATGCACTTCCACCAGATCTCCAGACCACAAACTCTCTCACCACTTTTAAATCATGTCTCAAACCTCATCTATTCAGCACTGCATACAGCTGATCTGTCTTAGTCCATTTTTACCTTGCTCAGCTTTTATACTTTCATACTTGTTTTTGTTTTTTTCTTAGATACCTTATGTCTAAATTTTATTTTGCCAGGTTTTATTATTTTGTATTGTTGCCATTGTTCTTGTGCTATTGTAAGGTGACCTTGAGGGTCTTAAAGGCACCTATAAATAAATGTATTATTATTAGTAGTAGTAGTATTAGTATTATTATTAAGGTGGCAAAGACCAAGGAATTGCTCGTGGACTTTAGGAGGACCACTGTGACCCCTGTTTCAGTCCAGGGGGGTGATGTAAAGGACTATAAATACCTCAGAGTGCACACAGATAATAAACTGGACTGGGTTAAAAACACCACTGTGCTCTACAGGAAGGGCCAGATTCATCTCTGAGGTCTTTTAACGTCTGTCAGACAATGCTCAGGATTTTTTATGAGTCTGTTGTGGCCAGTGCTATCCTCTGTGCTGTTGCATGCTGGGACAGCAGGTTGAGGGTCACAGATGCCGACAGATTCAATAAACTGACACAAGGCCAGTAATGTTGTGGGGATGGAGCTGGACTCCCTTAGGGGGGTGTCTGAGAGGTGGACGTTGTCCAAGATAAGGACAATGGTGGATAACACCTCCCGCCCACACCACAGCGTGCTGGCCAATCACTGGAGCACGCTCAGTGAGAGATTGAGATTACCCATAATGCATCACTGAACGACACAGGAAGTCATTCCTACCTGTGTCAATCATGTGTATTTAATTTCTGTAAACTTCTGGAGATTTATAATTGAGCTATTTCTTATATCTATAACTTTGTAATATTTAGTTCAATCTGTTGCTGTTATCGTCACAGCATTTCCTTAGAGATTAATAAAATATTCTGATTCAGAGCCACAACTCCCAGAAACTGAAGTGGGCTCCAGAATCAGAACCACGTCAGCTGAACAGCTCCTCTTCCTCCTGTCCCTGCTGAGCAGGATGAAGAACACAAGCGGTGTGATCACGGAGATGGTGAGTTTGTTGAAATCAAATATTTTCCTGAGTGATGCTCGTTTCTGTGTCGTGGGTTTGGAGGTGAAGCTTAAGATCAGATTTCATGATTTCTTTCTGATCTATGTGAATTTGTTTGTAGTCTCCATCATCACAGTTTGTTTTTAATGGATTTGCTTTGTTTTCATTATAAATCTTCAGAATTTTTAATTTAACACTAAAACTTTATAAAACACACAAGTCAGTGTTTTCCTTTTAAGCAAGTAACCTATAAAAACTGAGCCTTTAAAATTGATTTCTTTATCAGTTGTGACACGGAGAGCAGCTACGCAGTGAGCCGGCGCCCCCTGCTGGAGCAACTGCATCAGTACCATTCACTCCAGTTACTAAAAGCTTTGCACTCATGGATTTATCCAAGCATGCGTTTACCATTGTGAACACTTTCCTCTGATAATCACGACGTTTGTGGGATTTGAGGTTATCTCTCATGCTGCGGGCCTGAAGATCAATGACAGCCTCTTTCATTTTTCATTAAAAATGTCTTTTTTAGAGTAATGTGAACAACAGGAAAGCAGAAATTGCAACAAATATAACAATAGTTCTGTTAACATACTTGGACTGGATTGGTTATAATGTATAATAACACTGAGTTATAAAGATACTGTGGAACCCCGGCTTACGAAGACCCCATTTAACGGAAAATTCAAGTTATGAAGGTACTTAACGGCAATATTTCTGCCTGTGTTACGGCAAAATGTATGGGCAGAAATCTGTGCCATCAGAAACTGAATTTGAATTAGTCTAATTTGAAATTGAATTTATGGTTTGAAAATGAATTGATTTGCTTTGAAACTGCATTTTATCCTTTAAAAATTCAGCTCTCGAATAATTTCAGTTTCACTTCTCACCATTCAGTTTCAGGTCTACAATTCAATTTCAGTTCCAAAATTCAGTTTTTTGGAACTTACATCCGGTTCCGGTTCAAGCGCAGATTAAT